>NC_054388.1:74535827-74835827 GCF_017654675.1 Xenopus laevis
GATTACCCAATGGCACATACCACTAGAAAAGTATATTATTATGAAAATGGTTTATTTACATGAAGCAGGATTTTACATATGAGCTGTTTTATGCAATATCTTTTTATAGAGACCTACATTGTTTGGGGGGTATAGTTTTCCTTTAACATTTTGATAAGATTCTTATTAAAAGAAAATCTACAACAATTTCGAATATTTTGAATTTGATGAACACTCGAATCAAATGCATTAAAAAAAACATTTCCACTTCAACGGTTTATAAGTAGGGCCCTTATTTTACATATCTTAAGGGAAACATTATATCTAAATTATGTGTTATGAACACGGGTCCCTGTTATTCTGGTTTTATTTATTAAAAGACACATTACAACTAGCAGGGACTATTTGCAAAGATATCAAATGGAAGCAAATTTGATCATGCTTGTTGTCCATACATTTTCTTTAGTAATTTGCCTGGAATTACCAGCAACCTTCACATAGCAGTAATATCAGGGTTCCCTGGCTTGTGTCCAGTTGTGCAATTAACTTGCATTAACAATGTACTTCCTAACATAAAGTGGCACCGTCCCTAATCTTAGCACTGTAACTGCTGTGCATATTTTTAAAATAGATGCTAATTTGTGTCCATATTTGTGAATTGTAAATGTAAAAAACATTACAAAAAGCATGGGATTTTTCATGCAAATTATGCACATTCCACTGCATTTGTAAATGAGCCTAATGGGCTGTTGCGGCGGCTGCACCACTGTTTTTGAATAATAAAATTAGTATGAAATAACACACAGCATCTGCTTGGGTAGGATTTTTTTTTTTTAAATTTAATTCATTTAAACATTGATTATGCTTATTGTGTGTTTAATGTGCTATTTAAGCTTGTTAGATGGTTTGGCTCATATTTTAATGAGAAATATTTGTTGATATAATCATTAAGCAGTTTGGCAGTAGCAAGTTTAACTTAGTCACCTCTCTTGCTGTTTGTAAAGTTTAGGTTACTGAGTATCTAACTTTTCCTTAAGCTAGAGAGGTCTACTGCTTCTCCGGTGTAGGTATCTAAAGCTTCTTTTCTTCTCTTGTGCCTTTTTTTCCTATAATGGTGGGTAGAGAACCTGCTCATTCAATAGGCAGCACCACTGTGATGACAGTAGGGATGCAGACTGATGGGCTCATTTAAGCAGAATCAACATTTTTACAGGTAACTGCCTGCTCCTAGAAGAAATACATTAGGCCCAACAGGTTGTCTCTCTGCTACTTTGCCTAATTCTCCTTGACACTTTGACCGTTTTACAGATGTGCACAAAGTGCTGTTGGTGAGAGCTCTGAAAAAAAGTGATGAGACAAAATGCTCAATGCAAACCTCAGTGGAAAGAAACAATGTACTCCATGTAAAAGAAATGGTGTCTCTGCCTGCTTTATGATTGCAGTCACATCTGCTCTCTGCAGCTCCACTGCCTTGATAAGGTTCCATAATCTGGGGAGTTGCCAGAGTTTCCCAGATACATTTTAGAAACAGATGAACTCAATGCTTTTCAGGAATCTGTGAACAGACTAGTAAAGAGTGGAATATTTGTATTCACATTCAAAAATGTTAAAGGAATGTGGGTATTTCCTCTGCTGTACCTAATTTAGCTGGCAATGTTTTCCTGTGTTTTGCACACAAAGTCTGTGCTTTGTGCCCTTCAGTCCATTTTTAATTATTATGTATAACACCATCACTTCAAAACTTTGCCCATTCCCTCAAACCAATGGCATAACTACAGTGAACCAGGCCTTCTGCAAAAAAAATCTTTGGAGGGCCTGGTACACTAAAATTACCAACCCACCCACGCTGTCCCGCGTAGTTCCCTCCCCATGCCTGCTACTCCCCTCTCTTTACTCCCAGCACCGAAGCAGCCTGCATTCCCATTCCCTGGCTGGGGAGGGGGTGCAAAGTAACTATGGAGGAAGCAGGAAAAAAGAAGCTAGAAGCAAGAAACTGTAGAGGAGTTACGCCGCTGCCTTAAACATAAGTTTAAACAAGCTATGGTAAATTACAGTTGACCATTCTTTTCTTGGATATTATACATGATTTCTTTGCAGGGGTCTATGACCATTAGGTTCATTATATTACAGCATGCAGCCTATTATTATTATATGCAGTCCATTATTTACATAGAAATCCACATATAACTAAATTTCATGAGTAAGTTTTAGACTTTCTCCTGTTTCACCTGTACCCTAAAAATCAACACTCTTGCATTAGCATAGTTGTTCCCTGTAAAGGTTTCCATATGTTCACAATATCTGGTATAAGCTTGGTTTGCATGCATCATAATCTTGCCTGCTTCCTGGGCTCATATTCTTAAAGATAGTCCTCCTTAAGATTTACTGAAGAGCCTTATAATGGCCATATACTGGCTGATATAAGATAAAGACTATGATCATCTGCAGACCAAATTGGCAGCTTATTGGCACATGTATGGGACCTTCTGACAGCCTGTCCCATCCATATTTATTGGAAAGAAATTAGCAGTCAACAGAGACTTCTATTCATTCATCCTATAATAATTGTTCAGAAATACTGAATAAAGCAACTCAAAAATGTGCATTTATAATTATCGCGACCTGAGAAGAAAACATTTGGCCTTAAATCAAAAGTTTTAGTCATATTCCAAAAACCCATGTAAATACAAACTTATTCTCACATTCTGCAATGGAAATGTTTTCATTATGACAAAACAGATAACAATCCAAGTAATGTGTTCCATTAGATGATTTGCTTTAATAGAAGTGTTTGCTTAAAAGCACAATATTCCCTCCAAGGCTGCTGGGCCAGAAGACATTCCATTGCTCGTGAAGGTAATGTTACTGTACATTCGCAAGATGTGTTTCCATTGAAGTTACGGCTATTAATATGAATAGTTCTTGCACAGTTTATAAAAGGTCAGGGATCAATCCTTCAGCAGCAAGCAGTCATCCCAGAGCTGAATGAATTGTGTTTAATCAATTCAAAAAAATGACAAATGGAGCATTCTGTGCCAAATTGGGCATTTAAAGGGGACCCATCACCAAAAAAAAATATTCAAAATCCTATTTTATCACATTGGTCAAGGAAAATGAACTTTAATTACACTATATTAATTATTTGAATCTTGTTTCCTTCAGTCTGCGATTTCAAAATTATAGCAAGCAGGCAGCAGCCATTTTGTTGCCACTGTTATTAAGGCAAGCCTTGCATCATCTCAAAATCTTGTTAGTGCACCAGAATGGGAGACCCGATGTCCATCCCCATGCCCTGGCTACACATTTAAATGGTAAAGAGAACGGGGAATATGTGGAGAGCCGTGACATCTAGGAAGTGCTGAATGGAAAGTGAAAGTAATTGTCTGCCCGCCTCTATGCCCAGGGCATAGAGGAGGGGCAGACAATATTTAATTGACAGCTGAGATTTTTAAATGAGCTTACAGCAGCTATGAATGCTTTAATAAAAAATAGAAGTTGGATTTCATGTTTAATTTGAAAAGTACTTTTATTATACAGATTTTTGTGTCTGGGTGATAGGTCCACTTTAAGATCCAGTCAAAAAAACAAGAAGTAACCCGACAATAGATAATTTATTTACAGAGTAGTGTTATGTTTGATTACATTGTTCTCAATACATTATTTGATGCCTGGCAGCTTATCTTGTCTTAATCATAACACAGAGGTTAAATACACCGAATTTGGCTTTTACCTTTTTATCTTTGTTTATAGGGCTCTAAGGGCTGTGATTTTGCAGAAATGGCCAATAGTATTACTGCACTCTTCAGTAAATGTGTGGTTCTGATTTTAAACACCACTGGGTGGATCAAGTATTTTTAGTGTAAAAACTGAAGAGAACTGTTAACTCTATAGCTGGAAAAAACCATATGAAAATATGTAATTTTATATACAAGGAATAATAGGCCAGAAGAACATTTGAGAAAACTTGAATTAAAAAGAATTGTTTGAATTTTGCTTAGGGCGACTTCCATTGACTTCATCATGTACTCACCAGCTTTTAGATGCCGAATTTTATTTTCAAGTTTTCAAGTTGCTTAATAAATGTAGGGACCCATAGGGTTCAGTCCCCTACGGTCTGAAAAATCTACATGGTTGGCAATCCCCTGTTGTGGCAAGCTAAGTGTTGGACTTAAACTGAATAAGGGAGGGGGAATCTTTTGTTCCATGTACAGTAAGCCCTGGCAGATTTCAGATTTGGCCAGAAGGTTTCACTGCTGTGCAAGGAGTATAAAAAACTGAGCTGCCATGTGCTCAGTCTCTTTTCCTATCTGGATGAATTCAGCAAAGATGTAGGGCCAGAATTTGAGAGGCCCTTGGAGAACTTGGGATCCAAAGCCCCAAAGCCTTGGGAGTTTGACCAGGAGGGTCTAGAGTTCTGAGATAGCATAATTGATGTGATGTGCTCACATTGAGTATAGTTCTGGGAGCTGTGCCATGAGTAGTAAAGCAAGCTTTGTGTGCTTGGCTTGAGAATTGAGTCGCTGTGGATGCTTGACCCATCTGTGTGAGTCCCAAATGTGGGAGGGTATTGGCAAGGCTCCAGTGTGTGTCCCCTCTTTAAGAACAGGTGTTGCTTGTGCGCCTGCTACGTGGGAGCAACTACCTGGAGAGGTCCATCTGGTATTTGGGCAGGTAGCACTACCTAGGGAAGGTTTAAGAGCTCTTGGGGAAAGGGGACTGTGACTCTCTTTATCCACCAGGAGTGGATAAGGACTGTGCCAGCTACCATAAAGGATCCCATGGCAGGGGTATTATTATTGAACATAATTGTATTTAATCTGCTTTTCCAGTTACATAAAGTTTTATACTGTTTTACTGCAATGGCATGGGTAATTATTTATTCCTAGTGGGGCCACCCATAGGTTTATCCCCCGGATCCCACTAGGTGGAGGCACTGGCATGAAGCGAAATTCCCAGTACCCTTTCATTTAGCAAAGGGGAATCAGGACCTGTGGATGGTAAGAGATTAATGATGTATATCCTATAATACAGGTGGTGGCCAAGACAGGCTTACATAAATATCAGACATTCGAGTTTTTGAAAATATAATTCAAATTTGTATGTTTTTGTGCAAAAAAATTCAATTGTGGCAAAAATTCAAATTCAAACCTTGATAAATGATCCACTAACTGTTTAACTGTGTAAAGTTTTTTAGAGAAGCAAAAGTGGCCTGGGACTTTTTTCCTGGTTTGTCTAAGGGCCCTGGATACCGGGAAAGCAATCTATGATCATATAATGTACAGTAGTATTTAAATGTGGTTTTTACTTTAAAGCAGTACGGGGCAGGACCTTTCCTGTTTTATGAAGATGAAAGGCCCATGCAAAAACCAAGTAAAATAACTTGACTGACCTGTACAGAGCCCTAAATTCAAGTCAAAGGATCCCCTGTGGGTTAAAATGGACCACCAACAGTAAACCAGTCCTAATGGCCCCCTCTCACTACTGCCTTTGTAGCTGACGGGAAGTAAATCCCAACAGCAATGTACCACTTTCCCTCACCAACAGAAGTGAATACTATAGACAGATCATTTTTTAAAGAGGTTGTTTTGATCACTGCATTTCTACTTAAAAGGACCATAACATAAGTTTTATATGCCGTTAGCCTTAAAAGTATTATGCTCAGGGCAATTACACTGATTCTGCAGGATTCTTGTTTGGAGGGATAAAAGCAATTTACACAAGTTAAATGGGATTAGTGTTATCAGTGACCTAAACTGAACAAAACCATCTCTGCTGCTGAATGTCCAAGTGTCTGAGATGAAGAACACGCAACTTTCCAGGTGTTGATGCTCGCCAAGTATAGGTTGTTTAAGAAATTCAATGGAATAAGGACAAAGTGACCTTCAAGGATGCTCAGTATCTAACTGATTGCTGACAGGAAAGAACTAATTAGGAGATTAAACACTTGTATTTAAGACAGGCTTCAGATGCAGTGCTGCAACTTTCAAAACAAATGACATGAACTTTTCCCTGTATTAAACAGCAGTAGCAAAAAAATATAATAGTTCAAAGGAAGACATTTAATTCCAGCCTTCCGTAAATGACAATGATGATGCACATCATTTTGTCAACAGCAGTATAATAGGAAAATATTTAAATATCATAGAGCTGGCTTGAGCAACATTTTGTGGAAGATTTTTCAAAGACTCCTCAGGTCAATGCAGCACAAGCAATACATTGCTGCAAGTGACTACTGGGCACATATTGCTCCCAGAATTATGTATCTTCCATGTAAAATGACATACAGTAAAGTAACCAAATACAGATAGTAGGAACAGCCATATCTTAATTAATGATAAAGTATATTTAGTAATAACAAACTGGGAATGTATTTAAATCCTGTAGGAGCCCAGATTTATCATGTCATGTATCTTTGCTGCAGTCTCAAATCCTATCTTAAATTGGCCTTTATAGTGCTGCAAACTAATGGCTACTAATAACATTGGTGCAACATGCTCCATACATGAATAGCATGATACTGCCTGAAGACTACAGGGCACATTTACTATTGGTCAATATCGAGGGTTAATTAACTCTCAATATTCGACCGTCAAAGTAAAATCTTTCGACTTTGAATATCTAAGTCGAAGGATTTACCGCATTTAGTTCTATCAAAGGAAAAATCATTCGATCGAACGATTAAATCCTTCTAATCGAAGAATTCAAAGGATTTTAATTCATTGATCAAACAATTTTCCTTCAATAAAAAAATACTTAGAAAGCTTATGGGGACCTTCCCCATAGGCTAACATTGGTGCTCGGTAGGTTTTAGGTGGCGAAGTACGTGGTCGAAGCTTTTTTTAAAGAGACAGTACTTCGATTATCGAATGGTCAGATAGTCGAACGATTTTTAGTTTGAATTGTTCGATTCAAAGTCGAAGTCGTAGTCGAAGGTCGAAGTAGCCAGTTCGAAGGTCGAAGTAGCCAGTTCGATGGTCGAAGTAGCCAAAAAAAACCTTTGAAATTCGAAGTTTTTTACCTTCTAATCCTTCACTCAAGCTAAGTAAATGTGCCCCTACATGTCTGACCTTATTGGTTCACTTTTTGGATAATTCTTTGTTATGCAGCAAACTATATTTCAAGCTGCAGTCTACTGTATTTGGTTTGCTTCCCAGCCAACAAGCAAAGGCATTTCAGCCAGCTACAAATAACAGCAACATGTCTCAATTTATTAAAATGCCTTGAAAAACCCACTGTATCTTCTTTTTCTTATTGTGGCTTTGTTTTTGTCAAAGTAACAGTTTTAGTCTAACCTTAGATGTCAGCTAGTCCCTTTCTTATCCCCTCCCACATGTTCCACTGAGTGATAATTGTTTTTACAAGAAGATAGCAAACGGCACATATAATTATTTCCATCTCTATGTTTAAATGGCTATTTATAAAATGGCTTTTACAGGGGAATATACCTTAACTTTTTATAGCCAACCAGGGTGATATTATATAACTAGGCCCACATAGATTTTCCCATGTAAAAATGGGAACATTGTATATTGTGTACCTTAAATATACATCCAACTGTACTTTATCTTGCCTTCTTATGACTGATATTCTACACTTAGGGGCAGATTTATCAAAGATCGAGGTGAAGTGAAAAACGTTGAATTTCAAGCTATTCTTTGTTTACTTCGACTAGGGAATAGTCCAACTTCGATTCGAATTTGAAAAAACTTTAAAATTCGAAGGTCAAATTTTTTTGAATTACTGTCTCTTTAAAACTTCGACTATTCGCCACATGAAGTGCTGTTTTAGCCTATGGGGGACCTCCTACAACCGATATGGCGGCAATTGGGGGAGTTTGGGAGATCGAAGGTCGAAATGAAAAAAAAAACTTCGAATGGAAGTACGATCGAAGTACGATCGTACGATTTGAAGTAGGCCGAATTCAGCCCACTTTAACCCCAAAAAAAACTTCGACCTCCATTCGATTGGTCTTTTTGAATTCGAAGTTCGAAGTTTTTTTAAGTTCGTCCTTTGATAGATATGCCCCTAAAAGTTACATTATATGTCTGTTATTCTAAAATAAAATGTGATCAGTCTGATGGTTTTTTGATTAGCATTAATCTAAATGGGTCATCCCAACTTTTCTCAACAAAAGAGCTTAACATCTCCTCTGTATAATTTTTTTTCTCTAGTCTGAAGACCCTATTTACTAACAAAGGTCCTATGATTAGTCTAATAGCATTACTAGACAGAGAGAATTGCTAAATAGTGATATGGGTTATGCTGTGGTGCTTTTTAGTGCCTGTGCAATGGTTATTTTAAACAGGCAGAAATTAGATGTTGACTAGCCTTATCTTTGATTCTCTCTTCACCCTTGAAAATACCCAAAGCCATCCCAACCTCAAGTCATTTCTAGTCAAGGCTTATTAACATATTGTAAACAATAGAAATAGAACAGAAGGAGGCATTTCATGGCAAGTCAAATGTTGACAATGACATATTAATACAGGGAAAGCTGCAGAAAACACAGTCCAGAATTCAGAATTTAAGCCTCAAAGGAATAGCTTCAATACATGATATATTGACTCAGTCTTGGTCACTAATAACCCAGTAGGCGCAGCCTCTTCATAGGTTGGTCAAACGAATTAAAAGTAAATAAAAAGAAGGGCACACTTCCAGGTGTATTACAGTATATCCATACAAATGTATTAAAATAATATAATTGCACTTGTAACAACAAGCATGTGTGTAGGCAGGAGAGGAAACCACATAATCCATCAACTGGCTAATTGAACACTGGTGCCCTAAAGGAAAATGGCTGCTCATGTGGCAATTCATCAATGTGCACATGTGCAAACTGCCCTTATTTGTATGAGCAACAAGCTTATGTGTGGGGCAGAGGTGGACACGGATCATCCATATGCTGTTTAATTGGATACTGGTACCCAAAAGGGAGATGGCCACTTGTGCAGTAATTGGTCACTGTACACATGCACAAACTGACCTAAAATATGTGAGTAACAATCTTGCTTGTGGGTATAAAAAAAAGCATGATTTACATATTGATTTGGCAATGTGGATTATCTAGCTGGCCAAGAACCACATTTGATTTTAAATAACTAGACCTTTGTTCTGCATGCATTACCCAACTGTTGGCCTAATGACCAAATGCTTACTCATTTTATTCAGGCAGACATTTACCTTGCATGGTTTAGGGCTGACTAAACAATCACAAGGGAGTTCATGGGGCATTTGATATCTGCAGTGAGAGAAAATCAGGTGCAGGTTAAAAAGAAAAAAAATTAATTTCCCAGACATACAAGGATAAATCCAATCACTTCAACTTGACAAAGATAAGCATTTTCCATTTGATTCGCACTTCTATGTTTTGGAACTTGACCACCAGATTTTTCCTCCATGCTGCCATATTCCCTGAGATACATTGAGATGATCCCAATGCTAAAAAGCTGTACATGCCCCAGATTGTAAACAAAGTCATGTTGCAGAAGGGGGTCTTTTTTTGCTCAATAGTAAATAAAAAAATAGAATCTACAGAATGCTTCCGTTACTTATTTGAACACAATGTATTTGTGGCATGGAAATCATAATTAACTCACTTATACATTATCACCTGAATCCGGCATGTGATTCATTAATCACATATGCGAGCGTTAATCTGCATGCATGAAAATCTGTTTGTGCAAATCATTCCACATCTGCTATGTAAAAATCTATGCTTTGTCAATTATAGAGCTGCCAGTTTAATCAGAGTTGGGAAATGAAACGTCATCGAGTCAGCTGTTAAATAGTTTCACCTGCGAGGCGCAGAAGATTGCATTCAGCATTATGTATAAAAGATATTGGCGTTGGCAAATACTTATAATGGTACGTGTAATTATACTAAGGTGGTCTCTAAAAAGATATGGAAGATTAATGCAGTCTGTTCTGCAGTAATTTGTTCCCTGTGGCTACTCATTTTATTGCATTAGTTTCAGCTCTTTATACACAAACCCCCATATGTAATAAATAAATACTAGGTTTGCCCATGTGCAGTAACCTATAGTAACCAATACAATGTTTGCTTGTGATCAGCTACCTCCTGATTGATTGCTATGGGTTACTGTAACTGGGCAAACTTAGTGGGGATCATTTATAAAGTTCGCAAACTGTTGTATTGCCTATGATTTTTCCTAAAAGCTAAAATTTTGCACTGCTGTGCTATGTTTTGCAAATTCACATTGTCCATACATTTTTCACAAATGAGACGGGTGTTTGTGTGAGGGAGCACACTGTGCAAGGTTCTTGTGCGCAAAAATATAGTTGACATTAACTTAAATAACAATAAGCAGAAGTCAGCCCTGTAGCATCAGCTAACAGTATATTACAGACAAACCTCATTTTCTGCTTATAAATTGGTGACAACCCCTAAGCTTAGCTTTCCAACAGCTGCTCAAAGCCCACTGATCATGTGAGTGCTGCAGACAATTTCCAAGATGGTGACCCCTGTTTGAAGTCCTGGATCATTGCTGCTATTAGGAAGCTGAAACTTTAAGCTGGTGCAATAAGATCAGTATACACAATATGACATATTTAGCCATATTCATTTTTAAGGTTTAGTTCTCCTTTAAGATCTTGGTGGGCCCAGGGCAAAGAACACAATGGTTATTCCCCACCAGCCCCCAGCACAAAACCCTTGCAAAATAAGGCAGCCATAACATCAGTTGTGTAATGTCATGCTACTGGGCCCCTACCACAAAAAGATCTTCAGAGGGGCCCAGCACATACAGAAACCTACCACCCCTCAGAGGCATTGGCCACATCTGCAGTGGCTAAAGAGGAAATAGAGCCTTCAGTCCTGGTCCACTGTTTCCTCTAATGTTATGTCACTGCATATCATCACAAGCAAAAGCTATAATACCTTAATTAAAGGAGAAGGAATGCTCCATTCAATAGCGCGGTGATCAGGTAAAGACTTAGCTGATACCCGGGCTGGTGCTCCTGTTAGTAGAAACCTGCACTCACCCCATGGCACTAGTGGGCGAGCGTCTTTCTTCCTCCCTTATTCTTTCTTCAGAATCCAGTGGCTGACACGCGGAGTAGAGTGAAAAAGCAGGGTTTTTTTTGTTGTTAAAGTCCACTGCGCATGTGTGCACACGTGAAGAAAGAAGGATGGAAGAGAATCATTTACTGGTTCACTGTACTCTCACCGTGTTGTACTCTCTTGTATGAGTAGCTAAACAACTACCTTAAAGGGATCCTGTCATGGGAAAACATGTTTTTTTTCAAAATGCATCAGTTAAAAGTGCTACTCCAGCACACTTCTGCACTAAAATCCAATTCTCAAAAGAGCAAACAGATTTTTTTTACATTCAATTTTGAAATCTGACATGGGGCTAGACATATTGTCAGTTTCCCAGCTGTCCCAGTCATGTCACTTGTGCCTGCACTTTAGGATGGAATTACTTTCTGGCAGGCTGTTATTTTTCCTTCTTAATGTAACTGAATCAGTCTCAGTGGGACTTGGCTTTTACTACTGAGTATTATTCTTAGATCTACCAGGGAGCTGTAATCTTGTGTTAGGGAGCTGCTATCTGGTTACCTTTCCATTGTTCTTTTGTTAGACTGCTGGGGGGAGGGAGGGGGGTGATATCACTCCAAATTTCAGTACAGCAGTAAAGAGTAACTGAAGTTTATCAGAGCACAATTCACATGACTGGGGGCAGCTGGGAAACTGACAATATGTCTAGCCCCATGTCAGATTTCAAAATTTAATATAAAAAAATCTGTTTTCTCTTTTTAAAAATGGATTTCAGTGCAGAATTCTGCAGCACTATTAACTGATGCGTTTTGAAAAAACATGTTTTCCCATAACGGTATCCCATTAAGAAAGGGCCACCTAAGGCAAAAATACTGACTAACCATTAAAGTTAATGCCATAGCAACGTGAACACAACATGAAAAAGAAAGCCACAAAAGTAAAAAATAAATAAAATAAAAATAAAATCTAAAAAAAACCCAATAATGATAATTTTATGAACCAGGTGATATTGACAAATAGTTCAAATGAACAGGAAACTTGCATCATCTATTAAGAAGTATAATGTTATAATGTTTCATATAGTGCAAATAATTGAAATGCAGATAATTGACTACATTCAAGTACCTAAAAAAACTAAAAGAAAAATTACAGTCAAATACTGGCCACAGTGGTATAACATTATAGGGTCATATGGTGTAAGGGTTCATTAATTGTTCTCCGTGCATTTTGCTGACACTACAAAGTCTCGGCAAACCAATTTTTTTTTTAAAAAAAAAAATACCGTAACTAAACTGTTTAAATATATTTTTACTTTGCTTCATATTATAAAACTATCACAGGCTGTTTTTTAATCTTCATGATAACGTCCGTAGGTTTACACCTTCCTTAAATGACTATCATCATTTTATGATAATATTAAGGATATGCAGCTTGTTTCTATGGTTTCCTGGATTAAAATCATAGTTTAATAATATTACTAGGGAGAAGACAGAAATTAAAAATTAATGATATCTAATTGCATTTTCTTTAAAAACAATCTTATTTGACTATATCAGGTAAAATTACAAAATTGATATGAAACCAAACTAAAACAAGATGATTTCTCTAGAAAGCTCCACATTCAGCATGCATAGAACATTGGAGCAAAAGCACTATGATAGCTAATTAGTGGTATCAGTCAACATAAAAAATATATTTAAAATCATATAGTTGGACTGCGACTTTAACATGCATTAAATGGCACTAAACACTGAACCCATTTGAACGATCATCCTCTAAACAGTTTGTTCTTGGCAAGGTATCAAACTCATTAAATGACTCATTCTAAGCTTAGATGACCCTTTCCATTAATGCAAAGACCATAGGACAAAGTATTATAATAGTCAAGAAATGAGATACTGTGGGTTATAAAAAGGTCTGTCCAATTAATAAGAGAAAGTGATCCGGAGTCTCTTACTGAAGCCACTGGGTCTCTGTTATAAGTAGTTTCTTCTTGGATTGAACATGAATTTATTGTCATATTAGCTTGGCTAACATGTGTGTTCTACACAATGGAATGGTTCTCGAATAGTTCTCCTGATGAAGTGTGGGTATTGTGTGTGTGCGGATCTGGTTTCTTCTCTTCACTGTTGCTAAGGGATATTGCCCGGTCTATGGAAGTCCAGCACCACCATAAGCAGGGAGAGTAAACTACAGGTGTGCGGAGGTCACAATATATGAATCTCAAATGATAACAACATTACAAAACATACAACACACAAGAATTGTAAAAGTTTCATCACTGATGAGTGTCAAAACTTGGTTTTTTTTTAACGTTTAAATGATTTTTTAGTAGACTTAAGGTATGAAAATACAAATCACGGAAAGGTCCTTTATTAGGAAAACCCCAGGTCCTGAGCACTGCACTAACGATAAGAACCCCCCTTGACCAGCTCCTGCTCAAAAAAGGGATCACTAGGGTGGGGGCAGCAAGATGCATAGAATAGCCCCTGCCTTCTATTATATAACTATTCTATTACAGTATATCCCTAACAAACCATCTTCCGTTCACATTTTACATGATGGCTATATGTCTGGGCTGTAGAGTAGAAGAGTGAGTTGCAGAAGAAGTGACATTCTGATCCTACCCCAAAGATATCTAGCTAAGAATCTGATGGCCTGCACGTAACTTCAGGATCTTGTTTTACTGGACAGGGAGGTACTGTCTGCACATCAAGATTTCAAATCACCAAGGAGTGCTAACACAGTGTAGTATGTTATAGGAATCCAGCATGGATTAGGTTGGCTTCACTACTTTTTAGCATTCAAGTCTTTGTTTTCCCACTCATCCCCTTACAGTATTCGAGTCAACAGTGGCACTAGCTTGCGATATTTCTCAGAAAGGCTATTTGAAAGTAATTGTGCATAAGGGCACCAACAGAAAATTGAAAAGATATCTATCGCTTCAAATCTGAAAAGGTGGATTTCATAAATGGGGTAATCCTTTAATGGAAGCTGCAGTTAAATAGATGTGTATTTTCTATTCGACATACAGAACAAACAGCACATTACTGACTAGCTGCAAAGCTTTCCAGTGAGCCCTTGAGATAAATGCTTGCAATGTTTATCTGAAATTAAATTTAAAACAAATATTCAAAATGTAATTTCCTTTGCAGCGTATAGAGTTTAAAAAAAAGGGGAAAAAAACAGAAAAGTGAGGTTTAGAAGAGCAGAGTTAAAGCTTTTTGGGTAATGGAAAGGTGACCATAGATATCTGGCCCTGCTGCATGTATTAGGTGCTGCCTATGAGTTGATTTATATCAATGCTCAAAAGGAAGATTAACGGAATCCTACTTATTCTATTTACTCAATTCTCTTAGTTCTGCTTACAGCCCAGAAATTTTTTATAACACCATAATAAGATAAGATTTAAACAGGCATCATTTTGACATCCAAATCATTTCAGTAATTAATATGTAAATTTATGCAAATTACTAGTAATTAGTTCTAGTGATTAGCTATCAGACACTTCATCAGGTATCAAGGTATCAGGTATCAAGGGAACTTATTGTTTGTGTCTAGCAGAGCTGGACCTAAGCTTACGGGTGCCCAAGGAAAACCCCACCCAAAGCTTAGTCATCTCCCAGGTTGGACTTGGGTTCACGGAACACATGCACAAACCTCTGGACAAGAGTGCAACTCTCTCACCAAACAAGTCAAAACTAGGTAAGAGAGGCAGAAGAGATACATGCTCAAGTATAAATACATACAGCACATGTGGTAGAAGAATACAATAAGCAATAACATCATTGCTTGTTGTCTGTTTAAAGGGGAACTAGCATGAAATAAATAAATAGAAGCATTACACACTGTAAGCTGCAAGATCCACAACAGACACTTTTCTTCTTTTTAGGGCAGTTTATTTACATTGAGGGGTGACCATTTCAGGATACAAAAAAACAAATCATAAAAATAAATCCTGCCCCCTGGGTGCTAGCTTCATACAAGAGTTCCCTTACTAAACTGGGCCCATTGTGGACTACCAGTAAGAAAACACATAAGTTGGGGTCACCCCTGTACTCACGAATCTCCTGGGGGATTGCTCAGCCTCCTGGCTTTTCTCCAATGTCTTACTCAGACCAATTCTCTGTCACTTGGTCTTGTCTCTCACCTCGCAGTGGTACTGTAAGTGGCACCCCCAGTCCCTTTGGGAGTTCCTCACACAGGCAGGTTTCCTACCTGCTCTGTGTCCTGCTCTGAGAGAGATTCCTAACAGCCTCACTATAACCAAATACCTTTTCACAGGACAGCCTTACTGTGGAAGGTGAGCTCCAATCCCGTGAGCTGGACTACTGGATTGGAGTACCTGGCTTGCCTGTTCTTTCCAGAATACTCCAGCTTTCAGGACCTGGCCCTCAAAGTCTTTAAACAGATAACTTATTCTCTGTTAATTAACAACCTTCATGGTGCATATTTCTCCCACTATGGAGAACTTAAAGGGAAAACACACCTTTTCCCACATCGTTTTGGTCACTCTACCACATAAGTCTAACACATAAGATTAGTGATGGGCGAATTTATTCGCCAGACACAAATTCACTGCGAATTTGTGCGATTCGCCGCCAGCGAATAAATTCGCAAAACGCCCGCGAAAATTCGCGGCAAAAATTTGCTGGCGTCAAAAAAATTTTCCCCGAAAAAACGGACGCCGGCGTCAAAAACGGGCGCCGTTTCGCTAATTTTTAGCCGTTTCCCAAATTTCGCGCGAAATTCGCAAATTTTTCACTAAGCGAAACGGCGCAAATTCGCCCATCACTACATAAGATGAATGTCTACTATATTCTGATATCATCTTCCCCACATGTAAAAAAAAAAGTAACAGCATCTAGGGCTTTACTCTGTAGTGTTCCTCATCAAAAATATAAAATATTCTGCATTATTTTATGCACATACTACAGTGGAAAATACTGGATTTATTTTAATGATCAAAAATAATATCTTTTATTTAAGAAAATGCTCCTTTCCAATTCAGTTTTTTTAGGTTTTGATTTCGTGATAGGTCTCCTAAAATAAAAGGAATCAAAATCATGTCTTGTTACCATCATGCTGATGCAACACAAAACCATGTCAGCTACAGAAATAAAATCTAAACATAGCATATCAGTAATATTTAGTTGTCTTTCATTATACAGTAAGAAAACGTGGGGTGACTTCATGCAGCTTTGTTACTTGTTATATTTTTCTATTCTGTATTTTATACATGCCTGCATAAAGTAGGGCGCAGTAAAGCAGGGGCAGCGCAGGCCGGACATTAATCAGGAGTGTCCTATAGTGAAACTGAAGTCAAGTGCAGTAACTACCAGAGGCAATAAACAAGAGCATGAAAAATCTTCTGCCATTCAGTTACACCACAAGTACAGCATACAAGGTTCAGACACTGATTTATAACTAAATGCTTGTGAGTCGCAGCCAACAAATTAAAGAATTGGTTTTCATGATTTTAAAAAGGCCTCAAGAGTCTTTAATGTTTCCAGTATCTGGTTACAAACCACTGGGTCACATTTTACAATCTCTTCAGTAGGGATTTGTGACAGAGCCAGCATCTACCATTTGAAACCTTCCTAGAAAGAATGAAAATAGCATTTTTAAGACTGTCCTATGTAATGGCCTCTTCAAGAGCTGGCACTACAAAGCAAAGAATAAAATGCTGGATTGGATTTGGACTGTAAATATTCTAAACACCAAATCCTGAAATGCAATAACTCTTGGGCTTTAAACTCTACTAGTACAAAAAAATCTGGGTTTGTCTGTTTTGGCAATAAATTCATATAACCTGTTTGTCTATAAGAGGTTATTTGATTAAAAAATTGATATATTTATGACAGCTATTACAATACTGGTAAAGGCATGATATTATATTATTCGAATTATGGGAAGGCCATCGCCTATAGACTCCATTATAATCATATGATCCAAATCTTTTAAAACTATTTCCTTTTTCTCTGTAATAAATAAAAAGTAGCTTGTACTCAGTAATCCTTATTGGAGGCAAATTCAGCCTGTTAGATTTATTAAATGTTTAAATGATTTTCTATTAGACTTAAAGGAAAACTATACCCCCAAACAATGTAGGTCTCTATAAAAAGATATTGCATAAAACAGTTCATATGTAAAACCCTGCTTCATGTAAATAAACCATTTTCATAATAATATACTTTTCTAATAGTATGTGTCATTGGGTAATCATAAATAGAAAATTGCCATCTTAAAAAATAAAGGCCGCCCCCTGGTTTACAAATTACAAAAAGATACATTATACATCCACTATTGCAGGGATTCCCAACCTTTTTCACCTGTAAGCCACATTTAAATGTAAAGCCAGTAGGGGAGCAACACAAACATGCATAAGGTTCCTGTAGGTGCCAATTACGGCTTGTGATTAACTATTGGTAGCCCCTATGTGGACTGGCAGCCTACAGGAGACTCTGGCAGTACATCTGGTTTTTATTCAACCAAAACTTGCCTCCAAGCCTGTAATTCAAAAATAAGTACCTGCTTTGAGGCCACTGGGAGCAACATCCAAGGGGTTGGCATGCAATATGTTGCTCAAAAGCCACTGGTTGGGGTGGGAAACAAGCTCATAATTACTGTCCATCATTACTATCCATTACTACATCCTGACACATCTATAGTATATTAGTGTAAAGCTTGATAAAGAGCCTATAGGAAGTCTGAAAGGGACTTCCAAGTTCTATATTGGTGAATGGTTCAAAAGGTGTGGCACATACTTTTTTTTTTTGGTGATTGATGTCATCCTTGATTTTTTTGGGGGAAATGCACTGTAGATTTTTAGCACTTTGCAAATAGCTCTTCTTTGATAAATGAGCCCTGATATCTGTTAGATTGCAACTGGTTTTGTAATGAATTGCATGAATCATCAGAAATATCCCCAAGGAATTCTCTCATCCCTTGCTCTGCAGCCTTCTGTGATGGAACACACATTACCAATAAAAAAATCTCTTCAACCAGTCTCCAAACATTTCTTTAACACATTGAGAACCTCAACTGTCCTACATTCAAAGTCAGGTCTTTAAAGGGGAAATATGTCCTGTTCATCATCTAATAATTTCTAGTTATAAACCCTGATCGAATAAGCAAATAATATTTAATGTGTGCAAAGTGCTTACTTATAAATGACATCCACAGTATTATTGTGTAGTTTGTGCTAAGGTTTTTTTTACAAGAAGTTGTTGTTTGGGATTATCAAAGAATATCAACTAATCGAACATTTCCTATTAGTTTTCTGCCCATATTGGACTGATGAAACCTAACTGTTGACTGGTTGCTATGGGTTACTGCACTGGCTCAGATTTTCACAGCAATCCCTTTTATGTGTATTTCCCTGTGTTCATGGGACATTTTCTATTTACTTTCTAGCAAAAAGAGCCAGTGTTGTATAGCTGTTTGGCAGTAACTCCAAATATATATTAGAGGAATTTGTAGTCTGTCATATATATATTTGCTACCAACTCTGACCATATTTTTGAAGACATTTCTAGAACTATCCTTTCCTTGTAGGTCTTCTATCTCTACAGCTCAGATTTCTAATAGTATCCTCAAAATAGGGATGCTTTATGATCAGCAATATTGAACATAATAGCCAATTTGTTTCCCACAATGCAGCTTCTATTCCTATAATTTCAGTGATGTTGTGGTCATCAGTAACAAAAGCACATCAGGCCTAGGTGCAGCCAGGCCCCCCAATTCCCAATCTTCTTGGTGGATATGTGGGTGCACAAACCGCTGGTGGGCCCCTAGGGGGTGCAGGCCCTGGTGCAATCGCAACCCCACTCCCCTGGTAGTTCGACCATTGGTGGTCATCAGGAGGAGATACACCTGCTGGCAACCAATCAGTGATTAGCGTTTTTCCATCAGCTGCAGGTTGAACAGTGAAAGCAATCATCTGGTTGTTGCCATGGGTAACTGCCCAGGAGCAAATTTGAACAGTGTTTATAAATGAGCCCCAGTGTGTTAAAAATCAGCATAATTATACTTGCACTTTGATCAATTCAGGTGCAATTGAGCTGAAAAGTGGACTGTGACAATTGATTGAGACCACTGTGGGAACTAGTGTTGCCACTTGGCTGGCCTAGCCGTTAAAAATTACACTTGATGCCAATGTCATTAATAAGGCAGAAAGAAAAAACTATTTGTATTTTTTCTGAAAAGGTGGCAACCCTGAAGATAGTATACCTAATGAATTTAATATTTAGCGCAACTAATTTGCATCACTGGCAACTGTGCTTGAGGTCATTATTGACTTCTAATGTCTTTTAGTTCATTCTACCTTGCCCCAATATCTTCCTATCTTACTGCTCTGATGTCAAGGCAGGAATGTGTCCACCTTTTTGTTTCTTTTCTTTGAATGCATTGTATTTTAGGTCCTTTTTCTTACACTGTAAAGTATTAAGCAATTTGAACTCAGTGAAAGCATACACTTTATTTAATTTACATGATACAAGGGTTAGAACATGATTAAATATATTTCACACTTTAATAAATCTCTGACACTCTGAAGGACATCTAAGTTTATTTATGAAGCATTATAAAATTTATTTATAACATTTCACTAAAACATGCTAAATAGATATGAATACCATACAGAACTTTATAGCAGTGATGTAAATGATACAACAGTCTGTTATACCTGGGTGCCATCATTCTGCAAAGTTTATCTGCAAAGCCAAATATCTAACCCACAATGTAGTGTATGCAGAACTGATTTAACTGGTAAGAGAATTTTCCCAGTCCATCTACACTGCGATCTGTCAATTGGGCCCAATTAAACAACAGCATTTCTGCTCTTTGTAATTTACATTAGCTACATTGTGCTTTATACCAGGTATATACTATGTTTATACTAAACCAGATACAATTGCGTTACTACAATGCTGAACACAGCAATGGTACTATATGTACTCTAGTAATAGTGTGTCCAAAATACTGGGTAGTGGTAGATTTCTTGTACTGTCCTTTTGTATCACCTGCCCCCACTCAGTATGGTTCACCAGCAACATTTTGTTGTTCAGCAAGCCTGAGTGAGGTAAAAGGACATGCATTTTTCCATAATTATCTTTGGAGATGGAACATTCAGTGTTACATGTTACAACAAAAGGCACATTAAGTCATATATTACTAACACTCTATAGCAGGTAAGGCAGTGGTTGCCAAACTGTAGGCATGGTCCCCCAGTAGAGATGTCGCGAACTGTTCGCCGGCGAACTTGTTCGCGCGAACATCGGGTGTTCGCGCTCGCCGGAAGTTCGCGAACGTCGCGCGACGTTCGCCATTTTGGGTTCGCCATTGTTGGCGCTTTTTTTTGCCCTCTCACCCCAGACCAGCAGGTACATGGCAGCCAATCAGGAAGCTCTCCCCTGGACCACTCCCCTTCCCTATAAAAACCGAAGCCCTGCAGCGTTTTTTCACTCTGCCTGTGTGTGCTGAAGAGATAGTGTAGGGAGAGAGCTGCTGCCTGTTAGTGATTTCAGGGACAGTTGAAAGTTTGCTGGCTAGTAATCGTTTTGATACTGCTCTGTTATTGGAGGGACAGAAGTCTGCAGGGGTTTGAGGGACATTTAAGCTTAGGTAGCTTTGCTGGCTAGTAATCTACCTTCTACTGCAGTGCTCTGTATGTAGCTGCAGTGGGCAGCTGTCCTGCTTCTGATCTCATCTGCTGACTGCTGCAATAACAGTAGTCCTATTTATTTTTTTGTTGTTTTACTACTACTACTACTACTACTACTATAAGAGCCCAGTGCTATTAGTCTAGCAGTGTTGGGGAGTGGGACTGGTGTGCTAATCTGCTGCTCCTAGTAGTTCAGCAGCACCAACTTTAATTTTTTTTTTTTAATATTCATTTTTTTTTTATTTTACTTTTTTTTATTTTACTACCGCTGTAGTAGTGTATAAGTTGACCTTTTAGGCATTATTTGCCCTGTAGGCATTATTTGCACACTGTTTTCTTCAACCCGCCATCGAGCTGTGTGACCTTGTTCACATTCTGTCTAAATATCCATAATATTACCGTCTCCAGAAAAAACACCGGAGTCACTTTTTTCAAGCAGCCATAATATATTTTACGTAATCCGTATCCACCGCTGTAGTAGTGTATACGTTGGCCTTGTAGGCATTATTTGCACACTGTTTTCTTCAACCCGCCATCGAGCTGTGTGACCTTGTTCCCATTCTGTCTAAATATCCATAATATTACCGTCTCCAGAAAAAACACCGGAGTCACTTTTTTCAAGCAGCATTCATATATTTTACGTAATCCGTATCCACCGCTGTAGTAGTGTATACGTTGGCCTTGTAGGCATTATTTGCACACTGTTTTCTTCAACCCGCCATCGAGCTGTGTGACCTTGTTCCCATTCTGTCTAAATATCCATAATATTACCGTCTCCAGAAAAACACCGGAGTCACTTTTTTCAAGCAGCATTCATATATTTTACGTAATCCGTATCCACCGCTGTAGTAGTGTATACGTTGGCCTTGTAGGCATTATTTGCACACTGTTTTCTTCAACCCGCCATCGAGCTGTGTGACCTTGTTCCCATTCTGTCTAAATATCCATAATATTACCGTCTCCAGAAAAAACACCGGAGTCACTTTTTTCAAGCAGCATTCATATATTTTACGTAATCCGTATCCACCGCTGTAGTAGTGTATACGTTGGCCTTGTAGGCATTATTTGCACAGTGTTTTCTTCAACCCGCCATCGAGCTGTGTGAGCTTGTTCACATTTTGTCTAAATATTGATAATATTATCGTCTCTAGAAAAACCACTTGAGTTACTTTTTTTCAAGCAGCATTCATATATTTTACGTAATCCGTATCCACCGCTGTAGTAGTGTATACGTTGACCTTGTAGGCATTATTTGCACACTGTTTTCTTCAACCCGCCATCGAGCTGTGTGAGCTTGTTCACATTTTGTCTAAATATTGATAATATTATCGTCTCTAGAAAAACCACTTGAGTTACTTTTTTTCAAGCAGCATTCATATATTTTACGTAATCCGTATCCACCGCTGTAGTAGTGTATACGTTGACCTTGTAGGCATTATTTGCACACTGTTTTCTTCAACCCGCCATCGAGCTGTGTGAGCTTGTTCACATTTTGTCTAAATATTGATAATATTATCGTCTCTAGAAAAACCACTTGAGTTACTTTTTTTCAAGCAGCATTCATATATTTTACGTAATCCGTATCCACCGCTGTAGTAGTGTATACGTTGACTTTGTAGGCATTATTTGCACAGTGTTTTCTTCAACCCGCCATCTAGCTGTGTGTATTATCGTTTCCAGAAAAACCAACTGAGTTTTTGTTGTTGTTGTTGTTTTTTTAAAAATAATGCCAGGCAAAGGCAGGCCGCCACGCAGAGGCCGTGCTAGGGGCCGTGCTGCTATGCAATCCTGTGGCCCTAGCAAATTTCCCAGTTTTAAAAAGCCAATGACCCTGAACTCCCAAAATGCTGAAGAGGTAGTTGACTGGCTTACACAGCACACCCCATCCTCTACCGTTTCTAACTTTACCACAACATCCTCCTCATCCTCCACTGCTATGGCCACCCCACGTAACACTTCCTCCACCACCGGTGCCCCTTCTTCACTGGGGTCAGAGGAGTTATTTTCCAATGAGTTTCTTGAACTGAGTAATGCGCAACCATTATTGCCAGAAGAAGATGAAGGAGATGAGGACCTTACACCAGATTTAATTCTGGCAGAGAACACGATAGAGATGGACATAATGAGTGATGAGGAGGAGGTCCCCGCTGCTGCTTCCTTCTGTGATGTGTCAGAAGAAATTGATGCATCTGAGGAGAATGATGATGAGGAGATTGATGTTTTGTGGGTGCCTAGTAGAAGAGAGCAAGAGGAGGGTAGTTCAGATGGAGAGACGGAGAGTCAGAGAGGCAGTAGGAGAATAAGACTTAGAAGAAGCAGGGAGGACAGCCCGCAGGGATCAGCAGGGCAACAACATGTATCGGCACCTGTGTTCAGCCGGCCAACGCACCCGCCATTGCCGCCAATACCGCCAACTCCGCCAACTTCTACTGTTACCGCCAGATCGCACACTTCCAAAAAGTCAGCAGTGTGGGATTTTTTTAATGTGTGTGCCTCTGACAAAAGCATTGTAATTTGCAATGAGTGCAGTCAGAAACTGAGCCTTGGTAAGCCCAACAGCCACATAGGTACAACTTCTATGCGAAGGCACATGAGCGGCAAGCACAAAGCACTTTGGGAGCAACACCTCAAAGGCAACAGGCAAACTAAAAGCCACACTCCTTCTGGTCCAGCATCTTACTGCTCTACCTCTGCTCTCCTTGACCCGTCTGAACCACCCTCCACTCCGCCTTCCACCTTGACCACCTGTTCCCATTCCCAGTCATCTGCCACCAGCCAAGTTTCTGTGAAGGCCATGTTTGAGCGTAAGAAGCCAATGTCTGACTGTCACCCCCTTGCCCGGCGTCTGACAGCTGGCTTGTCTGCACTCTTAGCCCGCCAGCTTTTACCATACCAGCTGGTGGACTCTGAGGCCTTCCGCAAATTTGTAGCAATTGGGACACCGCAGTGGAAGGTACCCAGCCGCAATTTTTTTTCTAAAAAGGGAATACCACACCTGTACCAACATGTGCAGAGCCAAGTTACCGCATCTCTGTCACTTAGTGTTGGGCCAAAGGTCCATATGACTACTGACGCATGGTCCTCCAAGCATGGTCAGGGCAGGTATGTCACCTACACTGCCCACTGGGTGAACTTGGTAATGGCTGGGAAGCAGGGAATGGGTAGCTCAACAACAACAGTGGAGTTGGTGTCACCGCCACGGATTGCACGCGGTTCTGCCACCACCTCTACTCCTCCATCGCTCTCTACCTCGTCTTCTTCTTCTTCTTACTCTGCTGCTGGGTCCTCCTTCTCCTCCTCCACACCTGTGCACCCCCAGCTCCCCCTAGGCTATTCGACGTGCCAGGTACGCCGTTGTCACGCTGTCTTGGGGATGACGTGCCTGGAAAGCAAAAACCATACCGGATCTGTACTCCTGTCATCTCTGCAGTCACAGGCCGATCGGTGGCTGACCCCACACCAACTGCAGATCGGAAAAGTGGTGTGTGACAATGGAAGCAATCTGTTGGCAGCGTTGAGACTAGGCAATTTAACACATGTGCCCTGCATGGCACATGTGTTAAATTTAATAGTCCAACGTTTTGTCTCCAAGTACCCAGGATTCCAGGACGTTCTCACCCAGTCCAGAAAGGTGTCGGCCCATTTCAGACGTTCCTACACAGCCATGGCACGCCTTGCTGACATTCAGCAGCGCTACAACATGCCA
The DNA here is from genome assembly GCF_017654675.1 of Xenopus laevis. Classification (NCBI taxonomy): domain Eukaryota; kingdom Metazoa; phylum Chordata; class Amphibia; order Anura; family Pipidae; genus Xenopus; species Xenopus laevis. The sequence goes on from NC_054388.1 coordinate 74,560,194, forward strand.
GTCAGGCGTTTGATTTCTGACAGCCAGACTCGCTGGAATTCAACGCTCCTTATGTTGGAACGTCTGCTGCAACAACAAAGGGCCGTCAACGAGTACCTTTTTGAACTGGGTGGTAGGACTGGATCTGCACAGCTGGGGATTTTTTTCCCCCGTTACTGGGTGCTTATGCGCGATGCCTGCAGGCTCATGCGACCTTTTGAAGAGGTGACAAATATGGTCAGTCGCACCGAAGGCACCATCAGCGACCTAATACCCTTCGCTTTCTTCCTGGAGCGTGCCGTGCGACGAGTGACAGATGAGGCTGTAGACCAGCGTGACGAGGAGCTGGAAGCGCACGATTTCTGGTCGGAATCACCAGAACGAACCCAGGCACCTGCTGCAACGCAGGGAGAGGTGCCAGAAGTGGAGTCAGAGGAGGAAGGTGGCTTTGTGGAGGAGGAGGAGGAGGACCAACAGGAGCAGGCTTCCCAGGGGGCTAGTGGTGACCTTTTGGGGACCCCTGGTCTTGTACGTGGCTGGGGGGAGGAGACCGTGGATGATGCAGTCCTTGATAATGAGGAAGCGGAGATGGATAGCTCTGCATCCAACCTTGTGAGAATGGGGTCTTTCATGCTGTCATGCCTGTTGAAGGACCCCCGTATCAAGAGGCTTAAGGAGAAGGACCTGTACTGGGTCGCAACGCTACTAGACCCTCGGTACAAGCATAAAGTGTCAGAAATGTTACCAACATACCACAAGTCCGAAAAGATGCGGCATTTACAAACCAGCCTGCAAAACATGTTGTACAATGCTTTTAAGGGTGATGTCACTTCAGGAACTCATCAACATTCCAGGGGCAGAGGTGCCAGTAATCCTGCCACGAGCACACCTGCAAGGACAAAGCCCTTTGGCCAGTCTGTAACGTCAGACATGCAAATGTTTTTCTGTCCAAGGCAGCGCCACAACCCTTCTGGATCCACCCTCAAAGAACGCCTCGACCGGCAGGTAGCGGACTACCTGGCATTAACTGCAGATATCGACACTCTGAGGAGCGATGAACCCCTGGACTACTGGGTGCGCAGGCTTGATCTGTGGCCAGAGCTGTCACAATTTGCCATGAACCTCTTGTCTTGCCCAGCCTCAAGTGTGCTCTCAGAAAGGACCTTCAGTGCAGCAGGAGGGATTGTAACTGAGAAGAGAACTCGCCTAGGTCACAAAAGTGTCGATTACCTGACCTTTATTAAAATGAATGAGGGGTGGATCTCGGAGGGTTACTGCACGCCGGAAGACTTGTTCTGACTTCTATGCAGCTGTCCTTCTCTTCAAGCCTCATGACTCCACACACAGCTGTCCTTTAGCGTCCTCCTCCTCCCTCCGCCACCGTTACAAACTAGGGTGCAAACCCTACTGGTTTAATTTTTTCTGGCCTCTGTGCTTCAGTGGCTGCAACCAAAAAAACTGGGCAAACAATGTCTACAAGGTCAACGTATGGCAAAAAATGACTATTTTCAGCATTTATATGGCATATTTTTTCTGGCCTCTGTGCTTCAGTGGCTGCAACCAAAAAAATTTATATTTTCAGCATTTATATGGCATAATTTTTCTGGCAACTGTGCTTCAGTGGCTGCGTCCAAAAAAACTGGGCAAACAATGTCTACAAGGTCAACGTATGGCGAAAAATTACTATTTTCAGCATTTATATGGCATATTTTTTCTGGCAACTGTGCTTCAGTGGCTGCGTCCAAAAAAACTGGGCAAACAATGCCTACAAGGTCAACGTATGGCAGTTGTTTAAAGAGAACAGTAGATTACTAGCCAGCAAAGCTACCTAAGCTAAAATGTCCCTCAAATCCCTGCAGACTTCTGTCCCTCCAATACAGAGCAGTATCAAGCAGATTACTAGCCAGCAAGCTTACTATCATCTGTCCCTGAAATCACTAACAGCTCTCCCCCTACACTATCTCTTCCAAGCACACACAGGCAGATTTTTCAGATACATTTTTGCCCTTGATCCCCCTCTGGCATGCCACTGTCCAGGTCGTTGCACCCTTTAAACAACTTTAAAATCATTTTTCTGGCCAGAAATGTCTTTTCTAGATGTTAAAGTTCGCCTTCCCATTGAAGTCTATGGGGTTCGCGAACCGTTCGCGAACCGCTCGCATTTTTGCGCAAGTTCGCGAATATGTTCGCGAACTTTTTTTCCGACGTTCGCTACATCCCTATCCCCCAGGCAGGGGACTTGGTGAAGGTGCCATGGGCTTAACCTGAAGGCCAGTTAGTATGGGAACAATGGAGATGTACCATTTGCTCTCCTTGATACTCCTGAAAGCCTAGCTTGAAGGCCAATTAGGGTCATGACTGTATCTTCTTTTGGTGCCATTCTAAACAGTGGAGCCAACAGGTGCAGTAGAGTTTCTTTACAGCACATGGGCCAATAATCCCTCAGCTCCACTGACAGATTTGATTGCAATCTCCAGCAATGAACAGGAAATTCTATTATCCTATGGAATTGTTTAGTACAAAAATTAAAAAATGGTTAAATAGATGGGCTGTGCAAAATAAAAAAAATATATAAATATAGTTAGTTAGCCACAGAGGCAGGAGTGACTGGATGTCTAATATAACAGAACAGAAAACAACTTCCTGCTTTTCAGTTCTCTTGATTTCCACTGATTGGTTACCAGGCTGTAACCAATCAGTGACTTGAGGGGGGAGGGGCATATGGATCATATCTGTTGCTTTTGAATCTGAGCTGAATGCTAAGGATCAATTGCAAACTCACTGAACAGTTATGTCCCATGTGGCCCCCCTTAAAGTCGCTGACTAACTCAGTGTTATAGAGTAGAGAGACATCCAGTCACTCCAGCCTTTACAGATTTACATTTTTGGCTAACTAACTATGTTAGAAACATTTTTTATTTTGCACATCCTATCTATTTACCCAGTTTTTATTTTAACACTGAACTGTTCCTTTAAATACCCATTTAAGTGAGAGTGAGAGTGTGAGTGTATACGGTACGTACAATAACACTGATACGGTACATACAATACCACTGAAATTGATGGCAGAATTTCACTATGGCAGCCTGTGGCAAGTTCTTCTTTCACTCTTTGATAAATATGCCCATATGATTGAATGACTAATGCACAGATATTTCCCATTATCTGCACTTATTTCATTATCTGCACTCATTCCCTAAACAATTGTTGGACCTTCAAACGGGACTTGAACCAGGAAAAAAACACCTATTTAAAATCTAATACCACAAGGCTAAAAAGAAATATGACTGAACTGTTTTGTTCAGTCAATTACCAGGAACAAAAACAGCAAAGCATAAACCTACAGATTCAGTCTGTGAGTCAGAAAGCCACTATTATTAATGTCTTTGGCATTGGCAGGCTGCAGAGACATACCAGACTATAGGTATGTTAGAAAGGTTATTAGGTTTTGGTGATGAAAATATGTGATGGAACAGAAAAAAGTAAATCACAGTTTAAAGCTATTTAATGCCACTTACACACCCACTCATTTTTCAGGTACAAAAGTAATAAGGCTTAGAAATGACTCTACGTTAGATGTAGTTGTATGAAGTTTGAACACAGGAGAAAAACAAAAAGTCAATATTTTCCTTGAAATTACTGCCTCATTTTTTAATACTATAGCGTACTTGGAAAGAAAGAATAATCAAGCCCTAATGAATATAAAATGAAGGGGAGGTTTTTGGTGCGCTATTTTGGTCTAATCCCGATACCTAAAGAAAAGAAAATCCCGATAGTGTATTAACCTTTCTAAAGGGGGTAATAAGCACTTCGGAACTACTCACGATATTAGTTGGATTTTCGTGCTTAAATATACAACGGTGTCCACGTGTAAGTCCCTTTTTTTTTTTCCGTAGCGTACCTAACAGGAATGATCTAGATAGTGTAGAACTGACAGCATTTGGTTACCCCCTTTAGAAAGGTTAATACACTATCGGGATTTTTCTTTTCTTTAGGTATCGGGATTAGACCAAACTAGCGCACCAAAAACCTCCCCTTCATTTTATTGCACATACGTGGATAAGTGGATTCACTTTCTTAAATTGGTGCAGCTGACCTTTTTTTATATACAAGCGCGGATCTTCAACCCAATTACATATTGCCTAATGAATATAACCTACAGTATATGTCATTGCAAGATTGATTTTCATATAATATCTAAGGCACAGTCATACAAAAAAATCAACTTGAAAAATGCTATGTTGAATATTCCAAAACAAATGGAATGCAGGTATAAAATCTAATCCACAGGATCCCCATGGGGGTAGCATATTCTGTACAGTAACACTTGCCTCAGTCTCTAATAGACTGCTGTATGGCAGGGGCCTGGTAACTTGCCTTGACACATGATGTAAGAATAAAGTGTTTTGTTCTTGAAAAATCCAGTAGGGTTGCAAAACTCATGGCGTTTCATTGCTTTCAGTTCTGAGCTTCATATATAGCTCATCTCACAGTGGCAGAGCAGAAAATGTAATTCATTGGTAGACATTTTTATAGCAAACAAGTGAATATGAAGAAACCAGAATACGCATATCAGTGGAATAGGACCTAATTCTATTTAGAGACACTCCTGATTTTATGCTTTAAAAAACAAACAAAAAAAAAACATTTTTTCATGTAATAAATTGTTTTACAAGACTGTTGAAGATAACAAAGAAAAGCATGAGATGAAATAAGACAAAAATGTCCCAGGGGCTCATTTACTTAAAGAATTGAAAATGTAATGTAGTGTTTGTTTGCTTCAGGAACTCTACTATAATATAAACAAGCTCCTGTGTAGCCATGGGGGCAGCCATTCAAGCACAGGATACACAGAAGATAACAGATTAGGCCTGAAGAATCACCTTGTAGACTACAGATCTTATCAGTTATCTGCTGTGCATCCTGTGCCTTTTCTCCTTTATGGCTGACCTGGGTGCTGCCTTTGCTGCTCGCAACACTCACAGAAATAAATCAGGCTTAAAGTTAAAACATGCAGGCTGAAAAATCCTCTACAGCAATGCAGCAACTGACTTCCGGCTTAAGAAGAAGTCGGGTCAGGAAATGTGGAGTGCGCATGTAGCATGTCGCCACATCGCCTTATTTCTGAGACACAGCATAACCGGAAGAAGATATGCATTATGGTATTTTTTAATAAAGCATTAAAAATAGTGAACATTGTGCTGGAAGGAGGAGGTCCTAGAGAGGGCTCTAATGCTTTTTAACTTAATATTTTTTAGTGTTACTGGTCCTTTAAGTCTCTTTCATAAGGAGTCCTGCCATGTGGGAGTGATCTCAAACACCGCATTTGCAGTATTTATTTTATCATCTAATAATCAATTGGTTTTAAAACTCTCTAGGGTCGCTTAAAGCAGCCTTGGAAGAAATAAATGCCTTTTGTGACTAATCTCCCCTGAGGTAGCAACACAATGCATCCCAAAGAAAAGAGCATTTTATAAGGTGAATTCAATAATAGTAATTAACAGATACATATGCACATATTTTTCTTGGCATGAACATTTTTTTCTTTTGCAAGTATTTAATATTGCTTCTGCAGCCTACAAAGGTATTTAACAAATCCTCTGCCAATAAAACAATTTAGCAAAATTCAGTGTGTACCACATGCAATGCTACTGAAGATGTTATTTTTTTGCACCAAAATTAAAGATTATTATATTGGGAAATGCAAATTATATCCATTTACAATTTGTATTTAGAAAATGATTTGTGAACACAGGGTAAGAACATTGCTTCCACTTAATGCTAGCCAGTCTGAATTCAGCAGCCAATGAAAATGTGAATATCCATACATTTTCATACAAACCTTTTGAATGGATTTCTAAGAGCATACATTTCACACTGCAGGCATAAATGTGCATTCGGATTGTAGCCAAAATTATTAACAGAATAAAGTTAAGTGTAATGCAGATCTTCTCCTAGGCAGAACTGTAGACATAGCTATGTTGGAAAAGCATTTGAAGGGCACGCCATTGACTTAAAGGAAAACTATGACCCCAAAATGAACACTTAAGCAACAGATAGTTCACATCATATTAAGTGGCATATTAAGAATCTTACCGCCATTTTGTGATGGTCTCTGTGCTGCCTCAGAGATCACCTGACCAGAAATACTACAAGAAGTGTGGAAGCAAAAGACAGAACTCTGTTAATTGGCTCATGTGACCTAACATGTATAGTTTGTTTAGTATGTTTGTGTGCACAGTGATTCATACGATCCCAGGGGGCCGCCTTTATTTTTTAAAATGACAATTTTCTATTTATGATTACCCAATGTCACATACTGCTAGAAAAGTATATTATTATGAAAATGGTTTATTTACATGAAACAGGGTTTTACATATGAGCTGTTTTATTCAATATCTTTTTATAGAGACCTACATTGTTTGGGGGGTATAGTTTTTCCTTTAATAAACTAGCATGAAGCTGCCCATGTTGATGCATGACTAATTTCAGTCCTAGGTGGTTATATAATAAGAATAATGTATATAGTAGGAATAAACAGCATCAAGGCAGTATTTTCAAAACTGCAAGTGTTTCATTTATTAGCAGTGTCAACACTACATGTTTCGGGTATAACCCTTTTTCAAGTGAAAAAGGGTTATACTCGAAACATGTAGTGTTGACACTGCTAATAAATGAAACATTTGAAGTTTTGAAAATACTGCCTTGATGCTGTTTATTCCTACTATATACATTATTCTGATTACTTTGGGGAGTGTGACACAGGCTCCTTGGAATCTACAGTAATATATAATTTGGAATTTGCACGCTGAAACCAGCAACTTGGTTTACCTTGGTTATATAATAAAAGGCACTAAGTTTGCCAGAGAGCAGTAACCCATAGCAATCAATGATTGGGTAGAATTTACTACTCTGTTTAAAAGCAAAAATCTTATTGGTTGCTATGAGTTACTGCTTATAGGCAATATCAGTGCATTTTATTACATAAGGGGGTACCATGTATGGCACTCAGTACCTATTCTCTACAAATGAAGACATCAGCAGAGGTAAAAGGGACATCAGCACTATCTCACTGCCGTTCAGAACAAATAAATCAATTAAAAACTATTTGGTCATTTGTGTGAATGGCTAAATAAGACAATAACAGACCCTTCAGCGTGTGGGTCAAGTTATAAGGGCCTAAAGTTAGTGTATGGTCACCTTTATTCAAGAAGACAGGTAAATGATTCCCCACAACTTTGAGCCACAAACAAAAGAAAAAAGTATATTGATAATCATCTGCTGGAGGGAAAGTTCTGCTATCTTTTAGCTAGAGTCAAATAAAAGATTAGCTGCTTGTGATTCAACAGCCAACCCCTCTGAGACTGTCCTTGCTGTCAGTTGTAATAAATGCCCTGGGTGCTAGTGTACCAGCCCACCCACCCTGTTCTCCTAGTGAGTAGAATTTCATCAGTCACTGCTCCAAAATCAGCAATCCAACTATATTTAGTGTCACAGGAGAAATACAGCAGTAACAGGCTTTGTACTTACCAGATGGATGAAATGCTACTTGATTTCCCAGATGAGGACCTTCATCAGTTGAAAGCATCCGAACATCCCAAAGTTTTAAAACTCCCAAAGCAATGGTGTCCCCATAGAATAAGAAAATCAGTACTGGTACATTCTGAAAATCAGTTTACACAAACATCTGCGCTTTTTTTTATTCTTATTAAAATAATTTACATTATTCCATTCTACAAATTTGGACCCAGTTCAGTGCAGTTGTTCTGAAAAAAAAACAGGAAATAGCCTTTTTCTCTTTCACCAGAATTAAGACAATTCTTTTACTGCGGCATAAAGCCCATCTCAAATCCATTATTTATATCACAGCAGAACCTAGAGCATTAAACACAGATTTGCTAGACAAGCCATGAGATAAGAATGCTTAGTACTGCAGGTCAGAAGAAATAACACCAGGGCATTATTAAAGCTAGAAATCCTATGCTGCAGTGGTTATTGATAAAAGGTAATAATTCCATTGTTTGTTGGAGATGCAAAGTGCAAAGTGCAAAAAAAAACAGGAGCAAATCATGCCCAATATAAAAAATTTTGCAACTTACCCCTAGCCAATTCTATTGTGCCCATACCACAACTCTTTGCTCTCACCAAATATAAAGTCCAAACTGAATTTTGATGTATGCATGTATATGGTTGTGGATATTGGTGTCAAGAGTTGCACCCCATTGCTTATGCATAATTTACATACTAGGGGGCACCAGTGAGCACCATCAGCAGATGAGCCCATGGTCTGTATTACATTCAACAGAAAGCGCTTTTTAATCCTGCACAAAGTGGATAGAAAAGCCATTTAACAGGGGCACAAGTGCTCATTGCATGAATATTAAGGAACACATTTATTAATTAGAAGCTTTAGCAGGCACAAACTGCAGGGGATTTATAGCCTACTAACCTAAGTGTTAAGTACAAAGCTGCCTTGTGCCTGCTGCAAACAGAGGTGCTAAGGGCATGGGCATTAGGTAACGCCATTTTGAGCCACTTGCATTTGTGTACAGGGCTTTGTAAACGATTATGTTTACCTTGTGCTGTTGGTGGCTATTAAATGTTGCCATATTACCACGTTGGTGGGTGATATAAAAGAAGAACTAAAGCTTAACAAAGAAGTATGGCAGAAGTTCTCTTTACTATGTAGACTGAAGGCAACCACAGTCCTTTATCAGTGAATATCTGTGCCTCTGAATATACCCCCAGTAGCTCCCCTTATTCTTTTTTGCTGTTTCACCGCACGTGCTCTCTGCTGATGTCAGTTACCTGAGCTTAGGGACTGACTCACAGTATACTGTATATATCAAATATACATTTAATGATAGAAGGCTGATTAGTAATTAATCCAGAATCTCATTACATGGCAGCTCTGAAACAAGTGCAATTTGCATCAGAAATTATTAATCAAAGCTGAAGCATCAGATTCTATGACAGAGGAACCTCATTTTCTGCTTGATCATTTGCAGCGACACCTAAGATTAGCTTCTCAACAACTGCTTTGGGCACACTGAGCATGTGCAGTGTAACTGACACTCCTAAAAAAATTCAAGATGATGAGCTTCTGTGTACAACTTGAAAGGTCTGGATTATTCTTGGTATAGAGATGCCAAACCATTAGGTATAGTAAGATGAGCATATACAATATATTTCTAGCCATATTCTGTTTAGGGTTTAGTTCTCCTTTTGCATTTTCCTAATATGCTTTTACCATTAGACATCACTGCAGATGGATTCAAGATGACCACTAAGGCAAAGCTGGGTTTTTTTGTTTAATTACATTCAAGAACTTTCTTTGTGAAATAATTTTTTCATCAACATTGGATTATTGTATACAGGAATAAAACCTGTCATATTGTGGGCCTAATTTGTGTTTGCAGAACGGCAGTTTCGAAAATCTTTGATAAAACATATTAGGCATTTCTATTATTAATGGGCAACATTTTAATCTTTACTCTAATGACATTTGGCAAAAGCTTTTGAGATTACTTTTTAAACATGGGACTCTTCAAAGAAAGAATGGTATGTAGTGAGTGAAGTTAAAAAAAGATATAAATAATAGAAATGTTTTTTGAAGGACTGTAAGCTTTTTGGGTTTGGAGGGATTTAATGCCTAAATTATTATTTTAATTATCAGTTAATCACTGTTGTGTAAAGCCAGAAAGATAAAAACACACTTCTCTGCTTCCCTTGTCATTGTCCCCATACAAAAGTGTTTGGGTGTCATCCAACTCGAGTTCAGAGAATGGGTTTCTAAATTATAACCTCCCTAAACACAATGAGAAATTATTCAGGGGAAAGGAACTGAAGATTTAGTTTGAGGCTAAAAACTAAAAATTGGGAAGCTGACACTGAGTATGGAAAAAGTGAATTGGAAAATAGAACAGTTTCATTAGCATTTTTCAGTGTTTAAAGGGGACATGTAACTTCCTTAGCAGTGTTACTTCATCCAGATGTAGCTGGACTCCAACTTCCACCATTCTCCATCATAATATAATTTAAACATGATGTGAGCTGTAGTGCTACAACCATACAGATGATGCAGCATTGTTCCAAGTTCTATGACTGGAGAGTATCCTCCAATGAGAATCCAGCTGGCTCTTTTAAAACATACTGTAACACAATACTCTTGATTTCTTTTTATCATTGCCAAAAAAATTAAGAAATGTAAAGGGATTCTGCTGTGATTTTTATGGTGTAGTTTTTTATTTCTAAATTACATTGTTTACACTGCAAATAGTTCACTCTATCATATAAAATGTTATTCCTGAACCAACAAGTGTATTTTTTAGCTGTAATATTGAGGTGTAGGCAGGAAACACAGGTCATTTTGTCTGGCAATGTGCTTTGGTTGATCTGAATCCAACTTGCAGTACAGCAGTAACAGTAACTTAGGTTAATCAAAGCACAAATAACATAACTGAGGGCACTTGGGAAACTGTCAAAATGTGTAGCCCAATGTCACATTTCAAAATTAAATATTAAAAAATCTGCTCTTTTGAAAAACAGATTTCAGGGCAGAATTCTGCTGGAGCATCACTATTAACTGATGTGTTTAGAGAAAAAAAAACATGTCTTCCCATGACAGTATCATTTTTAAACACCTTAAAGGAATTGTTCAGTGTAAAAATAAAAACTAGGTAAATAGATGAGCTGTGCAAAAATGTTTATATTACAGTTAGTTAGCCAAAAAGTAATCTTTAGGGTTGGTTCACACAAGGAGATTCGGGGAGATTTTGTCACCTGGTAACTAATCGCCTCTTCTTCTGAGCGACAATCTCCCCGAACTGTCTCCAGCATGTTTTCCCATAGGCTATAATGAAAACATTGCCGCATGTGCTTTAGCTTGGAAAGCTAGGAGGAGTAGGGATGTAGCGAACGGTTCGCCCGCTAACTAGTTCGCGCGAACTTCGACCGTTCGCGTCCGCCGAATGTTCGCGAACGTTTGGGAACGTTCGCATTTTGAGTTCGCGTTCGATCGTTCGACCACTCGACCATTCGAATTCCTTCGACCGCTAAAAATCGAACGATTTCCATTCGTTCGAACGATTGTAAGCATTCGATTCAATGAAAAGCATTCGATCGAATGGCTTCGATCGTTCGATTCGAATGAAAATCCTTCGATCGAACGATAAAATCCTTCGATCATTCGAATCGAACGATTTTAGCGGTGTTCGAAGTTCGCGAACTGTTCGCGAACGTTCGCATTTTTTGCCGGTGTTCGCGAACGGCGTTCGCGAACACCAAATCGGCAGTTCGCTACATCCCTAAGGAGGAGCAAGAGTGTCATTTGCAGGGGGCATAAGAGCAGAGGATAATATAGTGCTGATACGGATATGACAAGGCTAAATCATCCTCCACAAACGCAACTCTTGACTGTTCAGGCAACATTGCAGCATTCAAGATGTGGAGAACAGAAACTGAGGAAAAAGTCAAGTGAATGTTTCACTTTAGTTCTAGAGATGTTATACGTAGCACTAACCATCCCACAATCTTAGATCTACAGATAAGGTTTACATTGGGGTATCTGAGGATTTTCTTTTTGTGACTGAATTTCTTTTATAGGCAACTTTATCAGAAGAAATAATGTAAATCTCGTAATCCACGAGTAATCTGCAGGTACGTGACCTGATGAAAGTCTTTACTTCAAATGAAGCAAAAGGCCAAAAAGTATTGCAAATATGTTTTCTTTGTTCTTCCAAATATAGTTTCATCCTTCCTAGGGACAATATAACCTATTTAAATGTACAGTTACAATTCACTTTATTCTAAACACTTATCACTGGTTATTCTGCATAAGGAGCCTTCTTTATACATACTTAATGTATGTTTAATGTAACATATTAGTTACTCATGGTTACATCATCCGCAGACTAATTAATGTGACTGTAATGATTCAGGGATCCCTGACAGTGGCCTTCAAAGGCAGCATTAACCGAAAATGGAGCTTTACAAAAAGACACCTGCTTAATAAGTTATAATGACTCTTTAAAAGCCCAATATATCATCAACCTGCAGGGAGCTGGGCAGCAGGAGGTACAGAGCAGCTCTCTAGTGAAGCCTTCCCTGTCTATTTGCATATGTTTAATTGTAACTTGTAAAATTAGGTAGAAACCTAACAAGAGGAATGCTATACATTAGATTAAATAAAGATTGAATGCTACAATGCTTGCAAGTACAGCACATCAGTCAGTGTCCCACTATATTACATGCTGGTCAAGATATCTAAAAGGGCCACAAAGGATTGGGTCATAGCTTAGGGAAGGGGGGGGTGCACTCAATCATAATTAAAGTGGCCCAGGTCAGCATGAAAGATAAATCCCAATTAAAGGACAACTACTCAAGTGTGTTGATTGCCAAGGGGCTCAATTTTAACACTTTTAGGGGCTAGAAAAGACTAATTAAATTGCATTCTAGTGCCCCTGAGGCAAGTCATTCTCCTCGGCAACTGAAAAGCAAATATTAAGTAAATGTTAAGTAGAAAAAAAAACAGCAAGCAAACACATCTCAGAATCATTCCCTGCGGGTTTCTGAATCAAGTTATTGAGTAGTCCTACTGACAAATAGAATATGTTTTAATATGTGTGAAAAGGAAACTGTATATTGAAAAATGTTTGCATATTTTATTCCTATATGAATCTAATTTAAAATCACTTTAATGAATGGAGGCTATAGGGTAAATTTACTAACCTCCGGAAATTAGCCAGCGATGGCTTCGCTCACATCACCACACTTCGCCAGGCGAAAATTCGCCAGGACAACACTAATTCACTAAAATGCAAAGTTGCGTCCAGGGCGCCGAATGATGGCGACGTTTTGATCGCGTTAATTCGGCAAGCAAATCGAAGTTGTGCTAGCGCTGGCTAATTTGCATACGGTGGGAAGTTAAATTTCAATGGACGTATATGTTGCAGCAAATACATTACATTACACAAGCCCAGGGAACCTTAATAAAAGAAAATAGAGTTGTTATATTGCCCTACACATGTGCCCAGTGTATAGTTTATGTGCCATATGTAAGGAAATGTAGGGTGGAAGCCGGGTACCCTAAAAAAAATTAAGATCTTTTGCACCCTATCACCCTGGAAAAACTGAAAAGTCGCCAGCGTTTTTTGGGAATTAGAAAAATGTTCAAATTTTTTTGAGGAACTCCTATCTACTCTATTGCACTTCACCTGGTCTGAGGTGGCAAAGGCAAATCTGGCACAAGAGGTAACGTTTATTAAAATCTGCATCGAAGTTACGACAGCGCCTGTTAGTAAATCGACGAAGTCCCGAAATGACGTCTCGCTTCACCCTTTAGTAAATTTGCCCCTATGTCTAACTGTTCACCCTAAAATGCCTATAAAAGTGTTCCACTGCATTCTTGTATTTGGACAGGAAGAAAAACGGGAGACTTTAGCAAGTACTGATGCGATGTACAGGATAGAGATTGTCTTTAATAGTTGAAGGTAATCACCCGCTCAGCTTGGCATTAAGGTAATGAATTGCTCAGGATCATTTCAAGAGGAGCTCAAATGTTAAGCGTTTCCTGCACTGTCATTTCTTATTGCGTATGAGGACTGATAAGGGCTAAACTCATTTGTGAAAGTACATCCCTGTACAAACTTGGGGAAATCAAGCCTGGGCTAAGATTAATTTATTTTCAGAAAACGCCTCCTTTTCATTTAATTGTACTGCATGACACAACCAGGGAGCTTCAGAAAAATAAGATATTTAATCAAACAAGATATAATTAAAAGACTGAATTGCGGTTCTAACTAGGGTTCAAAGAAGCAACAGGCTGGACTTTAATGAACAACAAAGAATATCCAAATAGAGCTTGCATTAAAGAGTATGACACACAGAACAATCACAGGAGTAATGTAGGTCAAGAGGAGAAGATTCAAAGACAGGCAATACAAAGCAACCTGAAAAGCAACAAGTAAGGGTTATATGGAGGAATAGGCACAGTCATAAGGTGACACTGTACAGAACAAAGGGTTATTGAACAGTCTTACTGTGAAGAACATAACACTTCATTATCCCTTATTATTTTGTTTTATTTACATAGTGCAGGCTTGTTTTGCAGCGCTTTACAGAGATTTTTCATCATTCACACCTGTCATAACACTTGGAAGTATCTTGAGCAAAGGTTTATAAAAGAGAAGTTGGACAGGCTTCTTTGATTAAAAACTGTTCATATGTTGGTACAGTTAGGTGGAATGTTTCAACATGTCATATCTATGAATATGTATAAAACAAATAAAACAAAAACAATGTAGAAAAAAACCTACAGCTCTTATTCCATTTTAATTGCCATACTGAATGTATAAGTACAGCTTTGGCAGTTTTTCGTCCTCAAGATGTTCTGTGACTACTGAATGCTATTTTATTCATGTACATCCACAAGTCTCAGCAGTTACCCTGCAGTTAGTTGTGCATAGCTCCACTTTCATTAAAGGTAAATGCATCAAAATGCACTCTGTATAGTTGTTCTCTGGGCTGCTCAGTCCTTCCATTCTGAATTGAGCTCTGCTGCACTGCACCTACTGACACAGAGAAACCCTGGAACTACCACAATCTCCTAAACAGGCAGTAGCTCCAGGATACCCCTAGCACTCTGCATCAATCCCTGCAGTTCACTTGTGCTAAAAGAGTATAGCCTACATTTCACTGGTATAACAAACAATGAAAATGTCACCAACATACATTCGCATATCAGAAAGACACATGCATACCAAACAGACTTCAAAAATATTCACCAAAATGGCACATGATTTTCGACGAAGCATGCATCTAGCTGTGTTAACTTTGTCAAATCTGCCACAAACGCGGTAGACACAGCACAATTGCATTAAAAAGATTGCAACCCAAACTAGCCTGAATTCAGAGAAAAAACGCTGCTACTGTGTGTGGGAAAAAACATGGAGATTGTGTTAAAAACTGAACTTTGCTCAATGCAATTGTGGACATACATGTGCCCTTATATGTTCATTCAAGCACAGGCAGTAACTAACAGAGGAGATGCCTCATAACAGGTTTCATACATATAGAAAATATTACCCACTGAACTATATGCATTATTTAACTAACGATTACATAAGAGTCCTCTGGATGAATCCCAAAGTGGTGGTTGCTGTGAAACCACAGGGAAGCCATTCAAGTTTAAACTGGGCAATAAGGCACAAAATTACATAACATATAACAGATAAAATGTGTAGAAAGATAAGTGTTGGTCAGATGCAATTCAGAGCTCTCTAGACAGAGTAAAAAAATGTTCTCATATAAAATATGACATTGGTTCCAAAAACACAAAATACTGTATTTATAGGTGCTGGATGAACACATACATTTTCTTAATATAAAAAAAATGTATGGCATTACTGGAACTTTAATTGTCTCTCTGAGTAGATTAAATTATGCTGAACAACCATAGGAGTAAAAACAAGTATTTCATCTATAAAAACCAAAGAAGGACAAACCAAACACTATTCTAAAAACTTAAGTTTTTTTAATAAGGGGAAATGTTCCTCACTCTGGGAATGGACACAATATACAATGCTAATTTAAATCAAGAGTATTCAAAATGCTGCCTTGCAATGTTTGTGAAATACGGGAAATTTTTGACCTCAGATCTTTCATTTACAGCATTATTGCATTTGGCAGTAATAACTCAGAATATATTCCCAATAGTTTGATACAGATTAAGGGCCATTAAGTCTAAAATAAAAATTAAGCAATAATGTCAATATACCATTCACTAATCTATACAGTATGTTAATGTTCCGGTACCATGAAGGAATACCAATAAGAAGCACAAGACACATTATTTCAGTTGGCATGTAGATGTGCTGTCAGCAAGCTGCAAATATCTTTAGTTCTGTATCTGTGCCTGTTTGCACATGTCTGTGTGTGAGCACTTGCATGGCAGAAAGGAACGTTTTTTGATGTAAAGTAATTTGAATTGTAGGTTAGTGGCCCTTGATAGGCAATTGTTGGAGGTACATGTACAAACCAATTAAAGTTTTTGGATGACTTTACCATTTCTTTAACTAAAATAAGACTACGAACAAAGGGAATAATTTTTACAACTATGCAGTGAAATTATCTAAAGTACAATTATATAAAAAGTAATTAATAACTGGAGAGAAAGGCTGGAAAACAAAAGACATAATATCAAGAACTGTAAGCAGCATGTTAAGTACTCTGCTTAAATACAGGAAAAACCAAATGGCACAAATGGCACACATTTTTATCAGAGGACAAGTAGACTTTGCTTTAATGCTATAGTGTGATTTAAGTAATAACTACTTAAGAAAAATCACAAACCTACTCTTCATGGGGAAAAAGACCCAAAATACAAAAGAGATAAATGAACCCCTACAATATTCCTATTTGCTTTTCTGTGCCTCTTTATGATTACATTTGGGGCTTTCTGTCAATTATTAGACAATGTTAGAAATTGCATTTAGGGAAGATTGATGTGATTCAATTTGAGTTAATGTGGCCCCACTGGGGACAATTTATTTGCAATCTGTGTGATCTGGCAGCTTCTGTGTATGGTCAAACCCCTCTGATCTGTTCATTCAATGTAGGGTACCAAAAAATCGGATTAGAACAGGAGATTCAGAGGAATGGGGCTTCCCCAATTTATGGTTGGGCTGATGACTTGAGCTGAACATGGTCATCTGCTGGATAGAATCAGTGCCAAAGTATCTACTAAGAACCCCTGAGACAACACAACTACTGCTCAAACTGATGCATTTGGGGCAACCACACTGTGCTTAGTTAATTCAGCCACAAAGTACCAATGTGCATGGTAATATTGCTCAGAACATTATTGGACCTGAAGCAGTAGAAGCAGCCCAGTCCTTCTTGTGCATTTGCTGACTTTTGCATAAGGGGTGGATGAAAAACAAATATAACCCTCTCTGCTTTCTTCCATTAACTTTAATGGCAAACACCTGATAGAACCAATACTGTGTACTGTTATTTCTCATTCAAGTCAAAAGGAGGCAATTTTGGGTACTCTGTAACCAGTAAAAAAATTACCCTGTAGCCATGGTCTGAATGTAGGTATGTGATTTATCTGTATAAATGTTTTAGCACAGGGATCCCCAACCTTTTTTACCCGTGAGCCACATTCAAATGTAAAAAGAGTTTGGGAGCAACACAAGCATGAAAAAGTGGGTGCAAAATAAGGGTTTTAATTAGTGATTTGGTAGCCCCTATGTGGACTGGCAGCCTACAGAAGGCTCCACATGGCACTATACTTAGTTTTTATGCAAATAAAACTTGCTTCCAAGACTGGAATTTAAAAATAAGCACCTGCTTTGAGGACACTCAGAGCAACATCCAATGGGTTGGAGAGCAACATGTTACTTCCGAGCTACTGGTTGGGGATCACTATTTTAGCATGTAAAAATCCAGCCTACAGAATTTCACAAAGTACAAGGAATAACATCTCCCAAAACAGCTAATGCATTCAAATTGAGGCAAACTTACATTATTTTCTCCTTGTATTATTATATTTACTTGGGAAAAACAAACCATTGGTACCACAAATATGTTAACCATCTAGAGAAGTGTGTATTGTTAGGTGTCCCAATGGACTATGTTTGACTGCAATGCAGCAGTCCTTGGCACGTGTCAGAATCCCAGCAGGGTAGGCTCTATTTATAGACATGCCAAATTCTCCACAATCACACATTTCCCTGTCACAGATGCATACTTGTGAGAGTCCCAAAACTCCTACTTAATAATTCACATTGCATACATATTTATTTCATAATTAGGACTAATTTAAATTTGGCAACCTTTCAAAAGAAAAAAAAAAAAGATGGAACAATGACAACAATATAAAAATGTCACCTGATAAACACCTGATTAGAACATAGTAAGGACAAAGGAGAAATGCTTTAACTAATATACTGTGGTTTGAAAAACAAGGTTACCTCAGTGCACAAAACCAACAACAATGGCATGGAGGAAAACAAATGTACTCCCGAGATGCAATGCTCTGTTGCCCTGAGAGCACTTAAATATAAGTAGAATATAATCCTTTTCTGAGATCTGATTAGCACTGGTGATTTTGATGCTCAGCATGCACTGGCAAAGGGATAGAGGGAAAATATACAGTGGGTGCACCCTGCATGCTGACTGCCCAGCAGCTCTAGATCTCTCTGTGCCAAACAAGAAAGCTGCCTTCTTTGGATGCTCAGATCAATAATCCTGTATTTATCAGAGTTCTGCAGTGATGGGCGAATTCACTGCGAATTTGCGCGAATCGCCACCAGTGAATAAATTCGCGAAACGCCAATGAAAATTCACCAGCAAAAATTTGCCGGCGTCAAAATTTTTTTTTTCGCCTGCGTCGGAAAAAATGGATTGTATATATATATATATATATATATATATATATATATATATATATATATATATATATATATATATATATATATATATATATATATATATATATATATATATATACATATACAATCCAAACAGTTCAGCACACCACTGGAGCAATTGACCCAGGTGCTACCAATTACGGCTGCATACAAAATCCAAAAGATCAGGTGCACACCGGTCTGTTCCTACCTCTTGATAAAGGTCTTAGGAACAGACATGTTTTTAATAAAATTTACTTTTTAAAAGCTACAAAGGATACCAGTGTGCACCTGATCTTTTTGGATTATATATATATATATATATATATATATATATATATATATATATATATATATAGTACAGGGATGGGACCTGTTATCCTGAATTCTTGGGACCTGAGGTTTTCCGAATAACAAATCTTTCTGTAATTTGGATCTTCATACCGTAGGTCTACTAGAAAATCATGTAAACATTAAATCAATGCAATAGGCTGGTTTTGCTCCCAATAAGGATTAATTATATCTTAGCTTGGATCAAGTACAAGGTACTGTTTTATTATTACAGAGAAAAAGGAAATTATTTTTAAAAATCTGGATAATTTTGATAAAATGGAGTCTAATGGAGACGGCCCTTCCGCAATTTGGAATTTGGAAGTCCTGAACTGCCAAAGTCCCGAAGTCCCAGAGAGCTGAAGTCCTGAAGCCGCAAAAGACCCTAAGTCGAAGTCTCGAAGCTGCGAAAAGACCTGAAGCCATGAAAGGAGCCGAGGTTGAAGTCCTGAAGCTGCAAAAAGACCTAAAGCTACGAAAGGAGCCGAAGTTGAAGCCCTGAAGCTGTGAGTTCAGTTCTATTGAACACCAATGTGCTTTTTTTTAAATTTTATTAAACCCCTGGCCACCAAATTATTATTTCAATACTCTATATGCCCCTGCCACCAATGCTTTTTTTTTTTTAAATATTCCAATGTTGCCTTTTGATTTGTAAGGAGGGGCCCGGCACCAATATCAGGGGCCCCATACACTGGCAAATAGGTTGCCTACTAGGTCTTTAGGCTGATTTTATCAATCTGTGTATGGCCACCTTTAGTTCAACAAAACAGCAAAATGAAGGTGAAGTAGCATATATGAGCACTGTATTTGCATGTACCGACACACATACAGATGTGTTCAGAATAATAGCAGTCTGACATTACTCACCTGATCAATCACTATGTTTGGTAGAAATTATATTTCTACATGGCAAATAATTTACTAATAGGTGCAGCAAAGTAAAAACCAACAGACATGCATGCTGCTGATTCGGTGTAATTTAATCATTAACTGAGGTGTGTTCAAAATAATATTATTGTGGAGTTCAATTAATGAGGTCATTCATTCTATGACAAAACAAGTGTCAATTATGACCCTTATTTAAGGAAAGAAGGCAGCAAATGTTGTACATGCATGTTTTAGTGCATTTCTTTCTGAAAATTTCAGTAAAATGGGTTGTTACAGACATTTTTAAGAAGAACAGCGTACTTTGATGAAAAAGTTGATGGGGGGGGACATATAAAGACGTGCAGAAAATTATAGGCTGCTAAAGATGATCTCGAATGCTCTAAAATTACAACCAAAACCTGAAAGATCTAGAAGAAAATGGAAATCTACCATTCAAATGGATAGAAGAATAGCTAAATTGGCAAAGTCTCAGCCAATGATCAGTTCCAGGAAGATCAAATAAGGTCGATTTATTGCATTCCAGGGAACATGGATCAGTTTGAATACATAAAAAAAGTCAAGTCATGTTGCTTTATGCCGTAGAGGAAATGCCCTTGAAATGGGTGTTTCAACAAGACAACAACTCCAAACACACCAGTAAATGAGCAACATCTTGGTTCCAGACCAACAAGATTGATGTTATGGAGTGGCCAGTCCAATCCCTAGACCTTAATCCAATAGAAAACTTGTGGGGTGACATAAAAAATGCAAAACTAAGAAATGCAGAAGAAAAGTGGAATGTAACAGGTGCAGCAGTTCTCAGAAACAGTGCTTATACAACTATCTAAAACTATTTTTCACATTTATACAGTAAGGGAAAGATTTATTAAGGATCAAATTAAAAATTAAAATTTTCTAATTTTTTTATGGTCAAAACTCTCAAATTCGAATTATGAATTATCCAAACTCGTTTCGAGGTTTAATTTGAATTTGAAATTTAAATTTTTTCTTTATAAATAAGCCCCAGTTGGATTTCAAGTATATTCGGATTTAGTAGAGTTTTAAAAAACTTACATGAATTCAAAATTTGACTTTTAAAAATGTGCCTCTAAATGTTTGAGTTTGTAAAGAAGAAGGCTATTTTTGGAACTACCTATTATTCCCTTTTCTTCACTTTCTGTAAAGGAATAACACAAATCTGATAAATTTTTCTTCATGTTTTGATTTGGAATAGAATGTGCAGTGTTCCCAATGATTTGTGTTTATGGAAATAAAAGCTATTATAAGGATTTTGGCTTTATTTTCATTTTTTATATGGGCTGCTATTATTCTGAACACAACTGTATACTGCACATAGCTCATTTCTGTATGCCATTTTAAAACACATCAACAATAACTACATATAATGATTCCAGGTTAATAATATATATTGTCCTCCAAAACAGTATTTCTGTTACAGCAATGGTCAGTGCTTCTCTAGTTTGTAATAACATTTAGTTGCCAGTTTAATCAACACAGGCAATAATAATTGGTATTCAGTTGGACGTTTTCATTTTGTAGATGTGGATAATCCTCTGGCCCCATGACTAGCATTCGCATTTCTTTATCAGATTTAATTTTTATAAAGTTTATGTAGAGTCAATGTTCATGCAAATAGAGGCACATTTTAATCTAATCAAATAGGCAGACATGATTTGCTAAGCAAAAAGGAAGCCCTTTCTTGAGGACAGTCATACAGAGCCTCATATTTATTAGAATTGATCTAAGATTAACTGAAATTTACATTGTATTTTCTGGGATAGCTACATCACTGGGTTTGTTGATGCATTGAATTCACTTTTGCAAGTGTTCATTATGTAAAAGTGTTTTGACCATTCGCATTAAATATCATCTTTGGTATGAAACGGTCACTTTTTGGAAGGCCAAAATATGTTATTTTAAATGTTAGATTTTCAGAGCTAAAGACTCCATGATTCATTGTCAGGTTCATTAGAAATGAATTTCCTAATTTTCAGTTGACCTTTTCCAAATGTTGCTAGGATTTAATTTATTACCAAGATGAAAGATGCACATTACGCAGTTCCCACAAATGTTTTATTTTGCATTCATAAAGGCTTCAGATATTCTGAAATGGAAATAGAAAACCAACAGAAGAGAAAGAATGTTTAAAACATACTGTAGCATTAAGGGGTTTTTATTTATCATTCAGGCCTCCCCACGGATTCTGCTTTAATGAATTACTACAATGTTGCCCATCACTTGTACCTAAGAATGCTTTATATCCAGTTCTCCCACTGCAGAAGTCCTTCATTTACAGGCCTGATCGCACATTGGCCCATGCCTTTAGAATGCAGTACCTGTATCAAAGTGTTCATGTCAGACTCTTTCTATCGCTGGCTTTAAGTTACCCCTAAAAATGAAGATCACATTTTCCTCATGTTCGGTACCATGTGGCTGTTCTTTTGACTAGTGTGAGACTGGGGTGCCAGGGCCCATCAGAAAACCCATGACATAGACCCCTCTCCAAACTAATTTTCATCTCTTTTCAATTACCTACTTTATTCTTTTAATCACTTCTCCTTACTATAACAATTCTCCTTGCTATCCTTTCTTCTCTTTGTTCTCATATAGATGTTGGGAAATGTCATAATATAGACATACAAGGCAAATGGTCCTGGACCAGTTCAACGCTGCTTTTGACTGCCCCATGGGTATGACTGGAAATATAATCTGTACAGACTGAAAGAAGGAAATAGCAATAAATATTTGTATGTTCTCTGGTGCACAGATACAATTTGCAAAGTCAAGCAGTGAAAAAAAAACTATAGCTACATCCCTGATAATGGTAAGTCATACTCAATACATGGCAATGTTTATGCACAGTACCTTATGAGGAATTTAGTACATTATAACAGATTATTGCTATTCATCCTAATTATACCATCTGGTTGTAAATGTTCTACACTGTGCATGAAAAATGTTGATGTCTGTACAGAAATGGGACATGTTCTCCAGAATACTAGGGACCTGGGGGTTTCCATTTAAGAGTTATTTCTATCATTTGGATTTCTATACCTTAAATCTGCTAAAACATAATTTAAAGATAGGATTGCTTTGCTTCCACTAAGGATAAAGTGCAGTTTAGTGGTGATCTAGTGCAAGGGACTATTTTATTGAAATAATTTTTAAAAATTTGAATTATTTTATTAAAATGTAGTCTATTGGAGATGGCCTTACCATAATTCTAAGGTTTCTAGATAATGGGTTTCTGGATAATCGATCCCATAATTGTACAGTATATGACTTTAAAGGGTGAAACAAAATCGACTTAATCATAGAGTTACCATATACCGTATATATGCACACAATGATAAGAATTAAGCACATGCACTCTGGCCTTATGAATTCATGGAGCAGAACAAGGCTAAACATACCAAAAAAATGGAAACTTCTTTGATGCAATTCTCTGCAGTAACCAAGTTCCTCTGTACATCCACTATTCCTATTGATTAGGATAAGATCATTTGTAAAGATATTTACTCTTTATAGCCCATTTAATATATTACCTATTTTGTAAAACCTCTGCAGCTTTGTATCATACGCTGCCCAATTAATTGCCGTCACTCTGTAGAGAACAGTTTGCTTCTCACAAAATGAGACAAATGAGATAACAACCCTTGCACCTATCTATACTGTGTGAGCAAAGTAATGATGGCACCAAAGCCTGGGTCCCACAAGGCTCCTTAAATAGATCTGTTTGTTTGTTATATAAATGGAAGGTGCTGAATAAAACATGCTGTTAGCGATTCAAAATAAATGGCCATAGGCTAAGACATCATGAATAATAGCAGAAAATACAAAACTGCATGGGGATTTAAAAGAAACAATTTTGTTCTAGATTTAAAGATCCATTTAATGAATCACTTGATAATTAAATTATAAAAATACCTAGTCATTTATAAGTGCTGAGATGTAGAAAGGGTGTGTGAATACTAATAAGTGTTGCTTTTCATTTGTGCATATTTGATTTGTATATAGTTTGATAAGCAAATTAAAGTTGTGCTATAATATTGATTGCAAACACTTTATAAAGAGACAATCATGTAGTTGTTATGTTCTTCCTGTACTGAAGCTCTTGTAGAGTGTTCCTGCATTAAGGCTGTGCTGTCTATCTGCTACACTACTGGTATTCCCCAGCTCATTCCCTAGATCAGAAGGTCAGACAATAGCATTATCTTTCCAGACAACACAAATACAATTCGGTTGTGAACATATCATCACACATTACCATTAGTGTACCTAGTAGAATTGAGTCAAAAACAACTGGACATTTAAGGGCAGATTTATCAAAGGTTGAGGTGAATTTTTGAATTCAAAAAATTAAAATTACGAGCTATTTCTAGTGTACTTCAACTAGGGAATAGTCCAAATTCAATTCAAATTTGGAAAAAAAAAATTCAAATATCGAAATTTATCATGTACTGGCTCTTTAGAAATTCGACGTCGACCATTTGCCATCTAAAACCTGCCAAATTGATGTTTAAGCCTATGGGGAAAACTTTGATTCAAATTCAATCGAATGCGCTATTACTTTAATTTCAGCCAAATACAGACCTATTCGATCAAAAACTGACCTATTTGACCAAAAAAAAAAACTTTGACTTAATTTCGGTTGGTCTTTTTGAATTCGGATTTCGAAGTTTTTCAAATTCGAAGTTTGACCCTTGATAAATATGCCCCTTAGAGTTTTTCTTGAAAACGTTTCACCACTCATCTGGGTGGTTTCTTCAATTCAACTGAAGTGGTAGGGTAATCTCCAGCATTTTGGATAGAGAGAACAGATGGTTTGAAAGAGGTGTGATGGGAAATGTATGCCTGTGACACTGCTTGTCATCAACATACAATGCCACTTTGACAACCTTACCCCAGCGGCTTTACAACAATTCACAATTCCAGTCATGTTCATTGAAAGATTAACTCCTGCCTCAATGAAAATCATGGTTCCATTGTGACTGGATCACAATTTCACACATCTGTGAGTTTCAACACCTTACTGAAGTTCAATGGAACCATTGTGATTGGATGTCTGTGACTTTCCTACTCTCAAGGGTTTAAATGCCGGGGAATTCCCTACTACTTCAATTGTACTGAAGAAGCCACTCAGATGAGTGGTGAAACGTTTTCAAGAAAAACTCTAAGGGGCACATTTACTAAGGGTCGAATATGGAGGGTTAATTTACTAAGGGTCGAATATGGAGGGTTGATCGAAGGAAAAATCGTTCGATCGAATGATTAAATCCTTAGAATCTAACGATTCGAAGGATTTTAATCCATCGATCAAAGGATTTTCCTTCGATCATAAAAAGCTTAGAAACCTTATGGGGAAGGTCCTCATAGGCTAACATTGATGCTCGGTAGGTTTAAAGTGCCGAAGTAGAGTAGTAGAAGTTATTTTTAAAGAGACAGTACTTCGACTATCGAATGGTCGAATAGTCAAACGATTCGAAGAAGCCTATTCGATGGTCGAAGAATCCAAAAAAAACTTTTAATTCAAAGTTTTTTTACTTCGAATCCTTCACTCGAGCTAAGTAAATGTGCAAGTATCCATTTGACTTAATTCTACTAGATACTGTATCTCATGACCTGGATAAATGAGAATCTTCATAGACATTACTACTAGTGCATGCAATTCCATCTATGCAAAGCAGGGCCACCATCAGAAATATTGGGGCACCGTACAAGTTACTTGTACACCTCCCTTCGCCATGAACAATAGTAGGCAGTTCCCACTCCCACTACACAACAGATTGAACTTGATGAATGCGGGCTATTTTTCAACTGCTACTGTGAAAAAAACTTACAAATCATTTTACTGCAAAGCAGGGGTTTAACTATACAGGAAACCCTATAAACTCTACAACTGCTGGGGCCCTGGAACTTTAGGGCACCCAGTGGGACTGCAGCTGCAATATATGTTTACAGAAAATGTCCTGTTCACCAAAGTTAGGGCCCAGTGAGCTTCCTGTGGGGCCCAATAACTAGTCATTCCACTGCTGAAAAGTTTATGTAAGTGATATCTCATATCATTCAGTAAATAGATCCCAATAATAAGCAGTTCATATAGATAGTTAAAGTATGTTTTGTATTTTTAGTAGTCTTTAACTTAATTTAAAATTTAGTCTGGCCCAGCACTTGTGGTCACTAGCAATTTTCCCCACTGGTTGCTTGCTTGTTCACCTGCCCTTGCCTCCAATGCTCTTGCCCCCCCCCCAACCAAGTTGCACAAGAGACAGTCTTTTCTCCCTTCTACTAGTTTCAGCCCTGTCTTTGGTGGTCAGTGGAGTTTGCCCTGCACACCTGCTAAAGTTAGGTAAGTTTACAGGTTTTATTAATGCATATTTCGACAGTGCTTACATATTCTGCAGCACTGTACAATAAATGGCATTTACATTGATAAAAGAGGTACGTGATTTGCTCAACATGGTCGCCCCCACTCAGGTCTGATAACAGATCCCCTCTACCCCCATGATGATGGCCCTGATGCAAAGTATTAAAAACGCGCAATCATTAAAACACCTTAAGAAAGCAATAACATCCAGGGGCAAATTTACTAAAGGTCAAATATCAAGGATTAATTAACCCTCGATATTTGACTGTCGAAGTTAAATCCTTCGACTTCGAATATCGAAGTCAAAGGATTTAGCGTTATTCGTTCGATTAAATCCTTCGAACCGTTCGATTTCGAAGGATTTTAATCCATCGATCGAAGATTTTTCTTCGATAAAAATAAAGCTAGCTAAGCCTATTGGGACCTTCCCCATAGGCTAACATTGACTTCGGTAGCTTTTAGGTGTCGAACTAGGGGGTCGAAGTTTTTTCTTAAAGAGACAGTACTTTTTTTAACGATTTTTAGTTCGAATTGTTCGATTCAAAGTCGTAGTCGAAGGTCGAAGTAGCCCATTCGATGGTCGAAGTAGCCAAAAAAAACATTCAAAATTCGAAGTTTTTTTTTATTCATTCCTTCACTCGAGCTTAGTAAATTGGCCCCTCAGTATTTTTTGTGGTTGGAAATTTCACTATCCAGGCTATGAAAAAAACTTCAGCACAATTTTGTTTTGTTCGCAGCAAAGTCCAAGCTCAACTGTGCACATTTTGACATAACAGTTTTTTTTTTGCCCTTAGCACCAATTAGTAAACAAAGACCTTTTCTCCAAGCCAGAGCATTTTGGACAACCATTACAACATGATGTTTCATAGATATAAATGGTCCTTGCAGCAATAATAATAATAATATGAAAGATAGTACTTTGAACTCAACATATGATCCCCTTATCTTCCCAATAGCAAGTGCAGTTTTATATCAGCACAGCTATTTATGTAGCTCTACTGCAGCTGCAGGCTTATTAAGAGTAGTTAGTGCAATCTATCAATATGTAATTGTCCTGCGAGGGACACCAGCAACCCAAGCTCTATCCATCACCGATAAGGTTTGTATTGCAGTAGCTGTGTCACCAGCCTCCATTGCTTTCTCATTTCTGTTTCCTTGGCATGCTCTGCTGCCTTATTTAGCCATGCATAACACCATCCTCAAAGCATGACTCCTGCCTTAAGTCAGTCAAGGTAATAAATAAGAACTGGCATCATATATTGATGTTATTTGGCAAAGCTAAATCAGTGCTGACACTGTACCAATCTACCCAGGATGGGAAACAAAAGGTTCTTGCTATTTTTTTCCTTCAAGTTTTATGACAGAGATGTCCCATGTTATTGCAATTGCAAAACTAAATCTCCCAATATTCACCAATATTCAGCTGGGGGTGGTCGCTGGGAGTCACAGTTAAAAGAGCAAAAACAACAGCAAATAAAAACACTCACAACTTAATTTAATAAAGAATAACAAGATCAAAGCCAGGTGCAAAGCCCATGTCGTGTGCCTCTGTATTAGCAGATGTTGCTATCAAGTGTAAAACGTTGCACCTGTGTAACAGTTTGAAGATTTGTACCTGACACTGAATGGCACTGAAGGGGGTGCAGCTAGATGGCCGCACATGGACATGATTTGATTAAGACTCAGTCCCAGTCCCCATACCCAAATACAGACACAACAACCTCTTGGGTGGAAATGGCGCAACTTGACTTATTTAAATGCACACTATACCTACTTCAGAAAAAATATATATAACACATATATATTAAAATCCTTATAACATTTTAATACCATAGTAAACATATGCACAGAGCCATTTGCCACTGAAGGCTGCATAAAATAGTAACCGGACATGACATTGCAGCAGATACTGTATATTAAGCTAACAACAACTTTACCCCTGTTTAACCAAAATCCAAAGCTGCCATACTTCCACGCCTACTATGCATAGTTGACCCTAAGTTTAGTCCCAAGTCTACTCGTAAGGTTGGACTGGGGTGTCCAGGGCCCACCAGGGCTTCCACCTTATCCCCACGATTCTCACTCTCCATCATGAACTCTACCCCAAGTCCCTGTCCAACCGTACACCTGCTCTCTCCTGAGAACTTGCTGATGCTAAAATAAGAGGAGGTGAAAATTAAAAAGGGTGGGCCTGCAGTTCCTGACTAGGGAATGATAATGGGATGGTAGAGCCAATGAGGACCAGGCATCTTCTCATTTTCACTACTAAGGAAGGCACGAGGGATACTGAATGCTCCCCTGCTTTCCCTTCACCTCTTTTTAAAATCTAAGCCCTTCCTTTCCATATTCTTCCCCACACTACAACTCTCAACATACACTACTCACTACTTGACCTGATGTCCCTATTGGTCCCTTAGTCATGCCCCTTTCCGCTCTACCTGTCCCAAGCTTGCTGCATAGGGCATCTTCCCAAGAGCACATGCACACCCCTAATTAGCACACTGTTTATAAGGTGCTAGGAGTGACTATGGGTGCAAGGCACTTTGGCAGCTCCCATAAAACAGGTTTTAAGCATCGGTCTCAGAAGGGCTGCTCAACTGAAGAAAATGCACATTGCATAGTTCCTCTGTACACAGCTAGCAAATTTAAATAAGCCCTATAAATGTCAGTTACACTTTCATAAAGGGTGCATAATTTACAGACAGCACTATGTTCCTCATTTATCAAGGTGTAACCCCCCCACAAAAATGTCAATCTGAAAATATATATATAATAGGACTGTGTCAGACTATACCTTCTAGACCCCATCATAAAACAGAAATCAAGAGGCCACTCAAAATTTCAGATGTAGAAACTGCTAAATTACTGTATATACAGGTAGATGATAGTGGAAATAAGAAGGGTCTGATAGTCTGCTTTGGGGTCCATGGTGGTCTGGATCAACTGAATGATTTTCTGGTGCTCTGCAAGACCACTCTATACATGCAGAGCCATAAGAATTTTGTGACTTTATCAATGCATAGCTTGTGACTGAAATAAATAGGCAGTGCATTAAGGGTAAACAAATTGGTAATTACTGCAATGCCATGGTTAGTAAATTGTTGATAATATTTTTATTTTGAAGTCATTTTTCAGGGTTTTTGAAAGAAGTTTGTGACTATAACTATCGTAAAGCTCAATTGAACACAATGGACCAAGTGGCACAACAATGTCTGAAGACATCAGAAACACACAGCAATAAAAACAGGACTACAGCTTCAAAGAAATATATTTTTTATATGTACACAATATAAATAATTGGTATGTCAATTCAGATGAATACTTTTCATTTTATGGTGTTTCTGGTTCTTTAAGCAATCACTGGAAAGCTGTACAGCTGGACCTTTACAACCTCATTTATTCTTTGCTCTATGCTTTGGAGCTGCATTATTTTCTCAACAAATTTCAGTATTACTGGTATAATGGCGTGATGGGAGTTTATTAGTGTTCATCGTGCAAAATCTTCAAAACTGCAGCCTCAAATGCCAAAAATTTTTATAGGATTCCACAAGCCTTCAAAACACCCATATGAAATAGAAAATTGAGCCTGTGAATGATGTTTAACCTTTTATTCTCATATAAAGCTTATTGTTATGCTTTATATAATTGTGTTAGTATTTTATATTCTAGCAGGTTCCCTGGGGCGAATCACAAGGCCTTCATTAGAAAGATGTACTGAACATTTATTTAGCAGGTTTTTAGCCTCCCCCAACACCACTGAAAAGAATTCCTAGGTATAGCTGCCTGCCAGCAATGGTGAGGTATCTGCCAAAAAGTAAGCAGAGAACAATGCCCCTGGTAGCAGCACTTTACCACGATTTTTAATATTCATAAGATTAATTTACCATTGGTGGGCAGGACATCTGCCATGTTTTTCACACTCTGCACCCTACCCCATTTATACAGTAGCACCCACAGATTCAGGTCTGGAGCACAAGGACCAACATTTTTGGCATGAATAAAGTGTTCCATTCATGAGGAGCAAGTGGAATCATGAAGATGCCCAACCCCCAGCCATTCTGATACTTGTGTATCATTCAGACATACAGGCAGTGGCGTAACTACTGGGGGAGCAGGGGGTGCAGTTGCACCATGGCCCGCTCCTCCTCGGGGCCCACCGGAGCCACTGACTTTTTTTTTAGTTTTTTCTTATAATTCTATTTTTGCTATTTTCTTCTTTGTGCTGGCTGGCGAGGGAAAGGAAGCCCCGCATACTGCAGTCGTGGATAATAGTCTCTGGGAAGGGAGTGTGACTGTGGGATAGCAGGTATAGTAGGGAGAGTTGGTGACTACAGTAACAGTGGATAATAGTCTGTGGGAAGGGAGTGTGGCTGTGGGACTCACTAGCGCTCCCCTGAAATGGCTGTTCACTTCTCGGGTATAACCTCTCTCTGGCTCTGATTGGTCAAACCACTGTCTCGCAGCTGAAGCAGTGCCGGTGACATGGCTGTCCCCATTCAGCGCATCTACGTATAAGGCACATGGCTCCTCTGCTCAATGCCACCAAGTCCCTCTTTACAGAACAGGACATAGAGCTGACCGAGCGACTGCAACTCTAATCCTCACCCTACTACTTGCTCTCCCAACCCAGTAATGCTGTATTCCAGCCCAATGTGTGTGTGTGTGTGTGTGTGTGTGTGGGGGGTGGGGGGGCCCAGTTTTAAATGTCCATACCAGGGGGGCCCAGTTTTAAATGTCCATACCAGGGCCCTTAGGGGTCTAGTTACCCACTGCATACAGGTTAGTGAGTTCCAGCAGGCACAGGCTGCAAGAAGCCCCATACTGTGGGACATTACTACGTGGTTCATTTGTGGACTGTGGGGAGGCAGTCGCTTGTTTGAAAAATACAAACTTCTCCTTTTGACCAATAACATGAAAAACATCAGTTTTCCTTTTCTTAATGGGTGGAGGTCAGCCACAGCTTTATTAAACCATGCTTAATCAAACAGATAACTCAATAGTTAATGTGAAGGAAGCCACAAACCTGCAGAACTTTGCTGCTACATTTTATTGTACGACATGTTTCATATCACATGGACCTTTTCTCAAGTGTAACAATCAACGGATCATAATACTTCTTTTATCCACAATGCCACACAGTGCTCCACCTCCCACTTATTATTCAAAAACCTAATGGTGTTTGTGTGTTGTATGCACCAGTGCGTGTGGCTACTGGGTATAGGTTTGCTGGCTGAGATATTTAATCACTTCAATAAAAAAGAGCTGTATTCCCCTAGCTCTAAACTAATGACCTCTATAAGGGCATCCTGTGAAAATAATCAATAACAATATGTAATTTGTTTATGCATTAAAATTGTAAATTTGGAGCTGTGATGTTAGCTGAACGCAAAGACAGACTCTTTACACAAATACTGCTGGTACTTCTATTACAAGAATAGCATTTAAAATTATATCCCTGGTGTCACTTTGGTAAGCTAAATAATAACAGTGTGTTTGGATATTATTACTAGAAAGCCGTACAGCAATAAAAAGGTTTGAATAACATTCTGTATTTATTGTACATCAGTGAAGTAGCCATTATACGCTGAATA
Source organism: Xenopus laevis (assembly GCF_017654675.1). Lineage (NCBI taxonomy): Eukaryota > Metazoa > Chordata > Amphibia > Anura > Pipidae > Xenopus > Xenopus laevis. Next base: position 74,591,762 of record NC_054388.1, read on the forward strand.
ATGGAGAAATCTCTTTCATCAGCAGCAGTGTAGAGGCTTCAGGTAATTTCACTGATTTGATTAAACTGGGAGAGTGAGGCCTGAGTTATTGTGCTGGGCTATGTATAGGACAAAGCAAAATTCAATTCTCTCACACCATGAATGGATCTCTGATATGCAGTCATTTGCCACATGATAGTCACGTCTTTGCTTCTGCTTTACTGATCCTGCTACACAAACAAGATAGCAAGGCACTGCTCTAAATACATGAGTTATTATTGTGCAAGTACAGTGCCTTACAGTGCTGAGAAACAATTTCATTAGCACGCCAAGCCTCAATCAGCAATGAAAATGGATTCACATATGGGCTGATTTATCACACAGCCAGTGAAGCAGAGGAGCATCTAAATCTATGATGGACCATGCTATGGTCTGGGTAGAGCACCCTGTATAAGTCTTCAGAGGGTAATGCATAAGTGACTTTCAGGGTTTGCATCATGAGGCACATCTATGTGGGGGCGTTTCTGTATTAGTAATCCCAATTTCCCTTACCTCCCATACGGCAGCAACCATGAGATATATTTTGTTCCCCTGACAAGTAAAAAAAAAGAGTTAATAATTCTAATAGCCCCACCTATAAGTAGGAGTTACCTCAATTAGTCCGTAGTGTGTTTTGTCCTATGGTAGGCAAGTAGAATTCTAATCAACTTATTGTTTTCTTCTTCTTTTCAAGTAAAATCCCAAGGACGTTTTTTTCCAGGTCCCTAGGGGACTTGAGGAGCGTAGGATTGACTGCCCTAGGGGTGGAAGATCCGGGGAACGCAGGCACTTCTTCCCTGAGGTTTGGTCACGGTGGAGTCCGGGTAGTCAAGGGCTGCCCTAATCCAAAATGGCGGCCGTGTAATTGACGCGACGATAAGACCGTGCGCTGAGTTACCGCTGGATCCTCTCACGTCATAGCTGATGCGGAAGTGAGGGGATTTAACCGGCGGTTTTGAATTCTAGTGGCACCAAAGTGGTTTGCAGACTTTGAATTCGAGCATTTCTCTCTGCCTAGGCTGCAGACTGTAAGGTAGTGTGAATGAGTGGGATCTTGTGATTGTGTTTTTTTTGACAATCTATATTCTGACAGATATGTATTTGTGTAACAGATGTCCACTCCTATTCGAGGTGAACCGAAGGCTAAAAGACTTAAGAAGTCTAAACATTTGCAATGCAGCGCATGTGATCAACCTCTTCCTGAAGGCTATGACAAAAGATTGTGTGCAGACTGCATGACGTGTGTTGCTCAGAAACAAGGTTTGGAGAATGCATCCTCTATTACATGGATAAAAGATTTTATAAAATCCACAATGCGGGAGATTATGGTGGAATTTCAGGATTCTATATTACCAGAAGGTCTTGTAGATTCTCCAGTACTTCCCGGAGAAGATTCATCCTCAGAGGAGGAATCTTTAGCATTATTCGCAACAGAGAATACAGCTAGGCTGATTAAGAGAGTCAGATCCACTATGGATTCCTTTGAGGAAACAGAAGTGCACTCTTCAACTTCTCAAGTTGTAAAGAAGTCTAAGACTTTTCCAGTACATTCTGTAATGAAAGATCTTATGAAAAGAGAATGGAAGGAGCCAGAGAAGGCACCTACCATAACTAAAAGACATAAGCTTCTATTCCCAATACAAGAAGAGGAACTTCAGTAATGGGAAGCACCTCCCAAAGTGGATATAGCCATAGCTAGGCTGTCCAAAAAGACTGTCATTCCTGTAGAGGATGGATCTGGATTAAAAGATGCAATGGACAGAAAGGAGGATTGCATTCTGAAAAGAGCTTACACCACAGCAGTCGCAGCGTGTAAACCAGCTCTTGCAGCCTCGGGGGTTACACGTTCTGCTAGATTTGGTTGAAACAGCTGGATGAAGACATTTCAAACCGAATAGCTAGAGAGGAGTTATTGGAATCCCTCTCCAAGATCAATATGGCTATAGAATTCCTGTGTGACGCTACAATGGAAGGTATTATATTATCAGCTAAGTCTATGGCATGATCTACGGCAGCTAGAAGGGCCTTATGGCTAAGAGCTTGGTCAGCTGATGCTGTTTCTAAGAATAGTCTCTGCACAATGAGTTTTGAGCCGGGGCATTTGTTTGGAGCAGAATTAGACAAGTTATTGGAATCTTTGTCAAGTTCTAAAGGGAAACGTTTACCTCAGGAGAACTTCAGACGAAACAGGAGATCCTTTTATAGAGCTAGAAGGTCTCCAGTTCGTGAATCGGATTTTCAGAAGGAAAGAAAACCGGACAAGAATTCCTTTCTACCTTTCAGAAAGACTCCATTTAGATCTAACAAGGGAGGAGATAGTTCATCCTTCCAGAAAAAGAAGTGCTCTTCCAGTGGGAGGAAGATTACAGGAATTTTTTCCCAAATGGGAAAAAACCATTACAGACAGTTGGGTCCTTCAGCTTTTACAGCACGGATATCAGATAGAATTTCAACAGTTTCCCCCTCAGAGATTTCTCCTCACTTCAGTAGCACAACCAGAAAAACAGCTGGCTATACAAGAAGCAGTTCTAGGCTTCATAGATTCCAGGGTACTCAAACTAGTTCCTTTTGGGGAGAGATTCCAAGGAACATATTCTAAGGTATTTTTAGTACCCAAACCAGACGGTACTTTCAGAACCATTGTAGATCTACAGTTTGTAAACCAGTTTATCAGGAAGAAGTCCTTTCGGATGGAGAATGTCAATTCGATAAAAAGTATCATAGAGCGAGAAGACTACATGGTTTCTTTGGAGCTCAAAGATGCTTATCTGCATGTACCCCTCTGTTAGGATCACAGGAGATTCCTACGCTTAGCTGTCTTAATCAAGGGTGCAGTGGTCCATCTGCAGTTCAGAGTATTACCCTTCGGAATTACAACAGCACCTTGGGTTTTCACCAAGATAACAGTATCGGTGGTAGCGATATTCAGTGCTTGGGATACATCTGTTCAGAAGAGATGAAAATATATTTACCATCGGAGAGAGTAGACAGATTGATGGAAGCAGTCCAGACGATCTTCAGGGGGCCTCAGTCCTCTCTTCGAGAGTTGATGAGGGTAATAGGCCTTACAACAGCAGCAATAGATGCAGTACCCTGGGCAAAATTCCATATGAGACCTCTGCAGTCAGAAGCATTAAAGAGGTGGGATCGTCAGCTGTCATCTTTGGAGGAGAAGATTATAATGAACAAGGATACAAGAATACATCTGGAATGGTGGCTTTGGAGGAACAATCTCTCGAAGGGGTCTTATTTCCATCAGGTGGAATGGACTGTTCTTACCACAGATGCATCACAGACAGGATGGGGAGCTCACATGAGAGAGATGACAGCTCAGGATCAATGGAATCTGATGGAGAGTTCCATGTCCTCAAACTTCAGAGAAATGAGAGCGGTGTTCAAAGCAATTCAAGCATTTCAACATCATTTGAAGGGCACGCATCTAAAGATCATGTCAGACAACATATTTAAACAAACAAGGGGGGACCAGAGCTCCAGTCCTCAGTCAGGAAGTTTACAAGATCTTATCCTGGGCCGAGAAATATGCTACTCGTTTAATGTCTGTACACATAAAAGGGGAAGACAACATCCTGGCAGACTGTCTGAGCAGGAAGACTTTTGCTCCAGGGGAATAATCTCTAGATTATGGCATTTTTCAGAAGATCACAGATCACTGGGGAATTCCTGCAGTAGACCTCATGGCGACGAGACAGAATCGCAAGAGGGAAGTTTTTGGTTCATTCAACAGAATGGATTGTCCAGATTTTCTAGATGCCATGTCCTTCAGGTGGGATTTTCACCTATGTATATATTTCCTCCCATCCCGGTGATACCCAGGGTGCTTCAAAAGATATAAGCAGAGCAGATGAGAACTATTCTGATAGCACCTTTCTGGCCCAAAAGAAGTTGGTTTGCACCCTTGATGCGAATGTCCAGACAGGAATTCTGGATTCTTCCTCAGATACCTGCATTACTGACCCAGGGACCATTACGGTGCAGGGACCTAGCTCGGCTTCATTTGACTGCTTGGAGACTGATAGGTCCATTCGGACATCACAAGGCTTATCATCGGAGGTGGTCGATATTCTTATTCAGTCCAGAAAAGAATCCACTAATAAAATATATTCTAGAGTATGGAAGATTTTCAGAAATTGGTGTTCTCATCATCAAATTAGCCATAAACAGCCACCAATAGAGACAATTCTAAAATTTCTGCAAGAAGGTTTTGCAAAGGGGATAGCAGTGAATACTATAAAAGTTCAGATCTCGGCTCTTTCGGCTTTGATGGATAAACCTCTTTCTTCGTTGTCTTTAGTCAAGAGATTTGTAAAGGCAATATCAAAGTTCAGACCTAAAGTGATTCAGCCTCTACCTACTTGGGATCTTCCTTGTGTTTTAAAGAAATTGTGTGAAGCCCTGTACGAACCTCTACAGGATTGCTCCATTCAATGTCTTTCTTTTAAGACCTTATTTCTAGTGGCAATTACATCTGCTAGACATATTGGAGAGCTTCAGGCTTTGTCATCCAAGGAGCCTTATATTTCTTTTCTACCAGATAGGGTAGTGTTGAGAACATTACCCTCCTTCAGACCTAAGGTAGCTACAAGTAATAATATTAATCAGGAGATTGTACTCCCTTATATGAATCAAGATACTCAGTTTCAAGACAATCAATTGTCGATCTAGATGTGGGTAGAGCACTGAAGGTCTATATGGAAAGAACAGAATCTTTCAGAAAGGAGGAAAATTTATTCATTAGTTTTGCAGGGAAAAATAGAGGGCTTAAAGCCTCAAGACCTTCTATTGCACGTTGGCTGAAAGAGACTATACAGATGGCATATGTCAAGGACAATCTTGTACCACCATTTAAAATTAAAGCACACTCGACCAGGAAAATGTCAACCTCATGGGCAGAGATGGCAGGAGTTTCCATGGATAATATTTGTCGTGCAGCTACATGGAGTAATCCCAATACCTTTGTTCAGCATTACAGAGTGGACATCTTGGCTTCCCAGGAAGCTTCCTTTGGCAGTGGAATAATCCAGAGGGCGGTGTAGCGACAGACCCACCCTAATTACTCGCTAACTCTCATGGTTGCTGCCGTATGGGACGTAAGGGAATAAGTAAATTTATAGTTACCAAAATGTACCTTTCCCTTAGTCCCTTTCGGCAGCAAACTATCACCCTCCCTATTAAAAATATTACGCATTTGTCTGGGTTACTTTTATATTACACTACGGACTAATTGAGGTAACTCCTACTTATAGGTGGGGCTATTAAAATTATTAACTCTTTTTTTCCCTTGTCCTACCAGTCAGGGGAACAAAATATATCTCATGGTTGCTGTTGAAAGGGACTAAGGGAAAGGTAAATTTCGGTAAGTATCAATTTACTAAATTTGGTGCATTGATTTTGTGTTTGATTTGAAATTGGCAAATGCAGCACATACCCAGCTACAATAATGAATGCCTCTCATATCCTCATAATGCTTCTTTTTTGTCCTGCTAGAAATGTACCCACTGTAACTAAAACACTCAAGGCTGCAAAGGACTTTTAATGACTAGGCAGTATTGGGGTAAATCATTATATATATGTCTTTTGCTAACATTACATCAGAAAAAAACTTTATGTGACTTGGAGGGGCAGCATGGAGATTAAAGATGGAGGGATTGCAGCTCTAGGACCACACTGATTAAGAAGGCTTACTGTGCTGGGCCCCATAACATTCTAAACCAAGTTAATAACTGACCTGTTGTGTGCAATATAAAAAATATTTATCTTTATACTATGAGCAATAGTTGAACAGAATGTGGTAACTCTCCCACAAATTTCTTCCAGCATGGGCAACAAAATGTTGCATAAGAGCTTTGCATTGGTGCCAGTGTGAATCACAGTTGGAATGCTAACTATCAATATGGCAGCCCCTCTTGGAAGAATAAATGCTAATAGGCAGATGTTTTTTTTAACCAAGAGTGAAAAAAGAGTTCTCCACAGTTCACCACATGACTACTCCTCAGATCTCTAATCACCTGTATAGGAGTTTAGTGGCTGATTAGAAAGATAAGCATTAACACTTGTATTCTGGTTATAAGGGTCATTAACATTAAGAGGATTAGAAATAAGTAGAGAAAAATGGGTATTAATTCAAGAAAAATAGTAAAAAAAACCCTGAACATTCAAATTGGGCCACAAATAATATACAAAATGTTAACTATAAAGTGAACCTCCTCTTTAAAAATATATCTCTGTTTATCTTCCCTGACACCTCAGTAGACTAGTATATCTCTCAACATTTGAAAATTGGAAGGAGGGACAAAAAGATCTGCAGTGCTATGTGTGGCGAACATTTTTGACCACATCCATTTTGTGACCACATGCCCTAATTACCATGTCTATTTTACAAAATTTGGAAGGTTAACAAAAGTCTGAACACATTTCTGGGAGTTTTCAAGCCATATGTTGTGTGTTATAACAGTTTTGCTAATGCAGCTGAAATTGCCCTTTAAGCCTTTAATCTTGGTTCTCCCAAGAGACTTTCTTATCCTAAATACTTACAATTGTATCTTTGCTTATATTAAATTGTCTCAAATGTATCTACAGTAAGTGCAGAAGCTAAGTATTCTGGGCTCTCTGACAAAAATTTAATTAAGTATCAGAAACTTTGTATCTTTTTTCTCGTATCAGTGCAGGAGATCAAAGGGAAACTAGGGACTTTTAAATAAAAAATCCAGGACTGCGGGATGAACTGTCAAAATCTGGACTGTCCCACAGAAAACTGGATAGTTGGGAGGTATGGAGTAGATTGAACCTGTAAATGAGTGATCTGATATAAACATGAGTAATGCTGCATACAACAATTATACTATGAATACATAACTAATTGACCCAAGACTGGTATACAGTGCTCTGGTGACATAGGGCAGCAGCTTCAGGCTCTTCTATCGTGGGCCCAAATGTACAAAATATTTTGTTTTTGGGTCTGGTAACCTCTATTTCTGCTTCAATGAATAAGACATCACAACGTATACAGCTCACACTGTGTGTACATCAAATCCTTCATTTGACTGGTAATGGTAAAAGTTGTGTTAATGATTAATTTTAATGGTTAGAGGGATGGAAGACTTAAATTATGAGGGTAGACTGTGAAGGTTGGGGTTGTTTTCTCTGGAAAAAAGGTGCTTGCGAGGGGACATGATTACACTTTACAAATACATTAGAGGACATTATAGACAAATAGCAGGGGACCTTTTTACCCATAAAATGGATCACCGTACCAGAGGTCACCCCTTTAGACTAGAAGAAAAGAACTTTCATTTGAAGCAACGTAGGTGGTTCTTCACAGTCAGGACAGTGAGGTTGTGGAATGCACTGCTGAGTGATGTTGTGATGGCTGATCCAGTTAATGCCTTTAAGAATGGCTTGGATGATTTCTTGGAGAGACATAATATCAAAGGCTATTGTGGTACTAAACTCTATAGTTAGTATAGGTATGGGTATATTTAATTTGTGTGAAAGTAGGGAGGAGTGTGTGTATGGCTTCTGGGTTTTCATTTGGAGGGGTTGGACTTGATGGACTTTGTCTTTTTTCAACCCAATTTATCTATTTAACTATGTAAACAAGCAACAGGATGCATTATTTCTACTGGGCTGGTGCTGTAGCTACAAAATATTCCTGGCAGAAAAGGAAAACACTACTCAGTGTGCCTCTTTATACAGCAGCTCCAATTGAGGCATAACCTGCTGTGTTGATTTGAAAATGAACATATTTATATTAAGGATCAACCAGCTCGCCTGCCTGCTGTGCAGAATTAATTCACATGTCTGTAATTATACATTCAAAAGCCCCTGTTCCGTCCCTCTGGATAATAGATACAGCCGTGGCATTCGTATCTGTGCTAATTTACTTGTTCAAACTGTCTCATCATTTTACAGCCCTCTCATTACAGGCTCACAACACTAGCAGAGTTCCCCTAAACAAATCAGCTTTCCATCCAGATGGAGAACATTTTCTATCATTTTGTAACATTTCTACAAAAAGTCATCTCTGTGGTTCATTGCCGAAACACAGGTAGGTTTCAATTCAGCTCCGTGTTTTTGCTTCTCTTCATATGAACTTACTGTAGTATCAGTACTAAAGCAGAAATCTCTCCATAAAAATAGCCATAGAGCACAAACTGTTATAAAGTTAGCATAGTTATACAAAATAGGTAAATAGTATACATAAGATAATGTAGCCTTCACTGTAAACTATAAGGACTTTGGGGATACCAAAGTTTGCCGCAGTGCCCAGAAATTCCTAACTATGTCACTACTTTATATAGTTGATGATCTATTGATAAGCTTTGTCCTGTTTCCATACAGGACATTAGGCCTCATTTATCATTCATGGGCAAGAGGCAGGCCAAGCTGACTGGGCACCCTAGGCAACCTGGCTGACCACACCACCCTCCCCGTTGCATCTGAATGCTCGAGCAAGTTCACATAAGTGTGTACGCACATATGTGCATTGACAAGGTTTACCAAGGAGCAGGCACGTATGCGCACCTTCACTGCCAGGGCCTACAACGAGTGGGGAGTGGAAGGTCCGGACTAGGGGCAGGTGGGAGAAGAGGTATGCGGCTTGCGCCCCCCAGCATTGCACTCTAGGCACGTGCCTCTTCTGCCTACCCCTATTTCCAACCCTGCCTGGGGGGCCTGGACTGAGAGATCTGCTGCAAAGAATTCCCTCCTCCCCAGCCCCTTTCTTACTGCATCATAAGGCAGATGCTAGTTACACTACTGGCCTAACATATTGGTACCCTACAAAGCCTTTCCTTCTCATTTAACACAATATTTTTCCAAATTTAGGTCACTAATAATACTTCTCCCATACAATCAAAGTTAAAAGTTAGTTGTTGGGCAGTAGCCAATCTGTCTATAAATACAACTAAGGATGCACACACTTTTTCGTCCAATACAGTTTCATGGTGAAATTTGCAATTTTGCTAGCAGCAAACATTTTCATAAATTCAGCTATAAATTTTCTCCATGCCGGATTTCTATTAAGCTGGAGAAAATGGTCCCAGCAAACTTCATTAATCTGCCCCTTCCCTTTGCTGCTTCTTTTAAGTCTGGCGAGAAAGTGGCATTTACTTTCCCACTTTCCTGGCAAAGTAAAAGGGGGTTTTGGCCGACCTGACTTGGAGAATTTCTGGCCTATTGAGAAAAGATTTTTAGACAATACAATTTTTTTCTATGAAAAGCATTTGTGACATAAAACTAGCCATTCTCATACTAAAATACTAAAAATCTTGATTCAAATCTAGAGCTAAGGTCAGTCTTAAGCTCCCCATAGACGCGACAATTCTTCTTGCCGAACGACCGATTTTAGGGAAGTCCAACCAATCCTTCGAAATTATCGTGCGGTTAGTGGGTTTTGAACGATCGTACATCTTACAATTTTTCGGCCGACATCTGTCAGGAAATTGATCGGCCAGGTCAAAAAATCTTTGTCGGTCCCAGTGCAATCTATCTATGTTTGCAGGGCCAAGCAGGCAGCTCCCCTTTGTTTTCCTGGCAAATTGGTCTTTTTAGTTGATGGTAAATTCGTACGATTGTACGATCGTTCTGAGAAGATCGTGCTCTCAGGATCAGATCTTTTAAAAATCTCAACATCTATGGCCAGCTTAACTCTGAGGAGCAATGTAACCTTGTGAAAATTGGAATTTTTCACATAGACTTGGAATGGGTCTCTGTAACAGGACTTGATACTTACCTTCATGTTGAATGTAGCATAATTACAGGAGTGTAGATGCCCATAAAATGTCTGTGTGCACAAACCCTGAAATGCAATACAGGATAATTACATTTTGCAAGACTTCAAACAATGAAATTAAGTGTTTATTATGAAATTATGCAAAAACAAGGCATAAATGCAAGACCATGTTCTGAAAACAGTGTTCATTGTCTGTTTTTAATATTCATTTATACAGCATTCTGTTTGATCTACATTTGAATGCAGTAGTAAACATTTTGATTTCTCTGCATGAATGTAAAACAGGAAAATATAAATATACCAATTCCTAGAGCCTCATGGGGCCGCAAAGTACATTTTACTTGAATAATCTGAAAATGTACCATACAACAATATAAAGTAAAAGGAAACCTTATTCTAAGTATTATATTACATTTTTTTAAGCAACATTATGCCCCTAACCCCTGCCAAAAAAACATTGTTATGTGTATGTTTGTATGTATGTATAAATATATTGGCAGATCTTAAATGAAAAGTTGACATTAAAACTTACTTCAGGCAAATAGTTTTTTGTTTATTTTACATACCTACTACTTACCTTTTACATACCTACTATGAATACAATTTGTAATTCACTGAAAGTAATTTGATTGCATATACAGAATTTTCTCACTAAATGGTACATGGATCCCTGTTCTTTGTTTCTCTGCTCAGCGCTGCAGGGATTCAGCAGTTCCCAACAGAGCATTTTCTACCCTTTTTATCTGTGTGTAATCCACACTCCAGGGATCACTATCACAGCGAATGCAGTGAGCAATGTGTAATTATGGACACCATCACCATGTTTGTTTTTTTTGCACAAGCCGAGCTCCAGTGCCATAGCAGTTGCTAAGGGGAATTTGGCTTTTTAAATTAATGCAATTGTACTTACTGTTCTCTGCAAATCAGACATAACTGCAAAACTCCAAAAGTAACCTAAACTTAGTTACAAGTGCACAGCAAAGAATATTACATTGCAAAATGTGAACTTTTGTTTTTATTTGTGCAATTTCTTTTGCTCTTTGCGACTTTTATTGCATTTGTCCATATTTGCAATAAAGAGACAATTGCTGGCCATGATGAGTTTAGAGGTTGATCCTGTACTGGTATATTAAAATAGGGAATAAATTAGCTACTGTGGAGCCAATGAAGATGCTATTCAAATTCCATCAGGTATTTTTTCATGCCTCTACCTTCCAAATAGGGAACCGATATAAGAGAGTGAAAAAGCACAAATATGCATAGAAGTCATTAAACATGTGCAGTTAGATGCAGGTGTTTTCACATTAATTTCATGCTATGTAGGCAGATGTTTGAAGCTTAGCAATTTTTACTGCTAAAGCTACTCTCTTGTGTTAAAATAGGCAATGTGATGCCTGAGCTGCATCTCCTTTGCTTGCAGTACATACATTTCCAAAGAAGAATAGTGAAGCCTTCTGATGTTGCCCTGCTTAGAAAAAAACATGGAATATATAGCTGGAATGTTTCTGGTGTTGTTTTAGCAGAGCACAATCAGAAAACTGTCCTGTTCTTCTTAAAAAATTCTCTGAACTGTCAGGTTGGTCAGAGGAAAAGAAGGTATAAACTAAGATCTAGAACTAGAACAAATGTATATAAATATGTATATAAATTGCAAAATTACTCAGTAGAGCACTCTAAGCATGTTTACATCTCATTTAATGTTCTATATGTGGAAAGCCAGGATATTTTTGTGACCCCAGTATTTCCATAGACCTCTTTGTACTTTATGACAAATTTGTTTTTTAAATAATTTGCCCCAACCATATGACACAGCTGCTAACTGGCCCACAGTATAGAAACTTTTGGACAGTAGTGTTTCAAGGATAAGAGTCATCTAATGTCTTCCCCAAAGACTTCTTTCTATTTTTTTTTTAATCAAAACCAAAGAAACAAATGAAATTTAGCCTATTTGTGTTATATCATAGCTTGCCTCCCCAAAGCTCCATCTTTAATGCAAGAACTGTTACAGTACGTCGATCTGGACAGTAAAAATCATTACATTAGTGCATGAATGCTATCTAGCTCAGTGGACAAATACAGCAAATGAAACTCAAACAATCTTGCAGATCGAAATACAAAGTGATCTAATCTCATTGCTAGTATTATCTGGATGAATGTGGATTGGTAAGGGGCCGACTCAGAACAGTGTTTCTTGAAACAAATACTGCATGATGGTCCTCGATAGAATTACTGTATGTACAAATCATTTAAAATTCTGCATCATCTCACAAATATCTTGGTAACTGACAAAGGTATGTACCCAGTCACTATAATTTACGACACCTGGTCCTGAGGTCCTCTAGGAAAACAGGGCCATTATCTGGCAGCAGAAGCTTTCCAATACTATTAAATAGTGCTGTTATGGAGGGATTGTGCACTTTGCCTTTCCTGAGAGATTCTGCCTGGCAACCCCTGCATCTGCCATATGCAGTGCTGTATTATTATTATTTATATATCAATATAGTGACTACATATTCACAGTATTCTACAGAATTCATACATCATTCATATCAGTTCCTGCCCCTAGTAGAGTTTACAATCAACAGCCCCTATCATATTTACACAGTAGTAGAGTAGAGTAGAGCAGAGTAGAGTAGAGCCAGGAGCCAATTAACCTGCCTGTATGTTTTTGATGTGTGGGTGGAAACCAGGGTACCCAGAGAAAACCCAAACAGAGAGAACTGACATCACACTATAGTGATCATTTAGTAACATTTAAAATATTCATAGTGAACACACATCACCATGTGTTTAACAACAATGCACAAATATTATCCAACTTAATTGTGTGTGCCTAGCTTTGCAACTATAATGCTTGGCATATAATGCATACATAAATCAGAAACAAACAGTGTATTGCTTGAATCAATGTGGGTGCTAACTGAATCTTAACTGCTAAAAACAGCATCCATTGGTGCAAATCAAGACAGATGTTTATTATTTGGCTTCCTTGAGTTCATGCAGGCTATACTATGCTCCCTAAACCTTATGCAACCTTATGGTGTAACTGGAGTTCTATGATACAATACAAGTATAGTGTAGTGTGCATAGATGCTTTTGTGAACAGTATTTGAATGTATGTGGTTTTGCACTTTACTTGCATTAGTTAAGTAGCAGGAAAAGAGAATTTAGTCTTCATAACTGGATTTATTCACATATTTAGGGTATAAGTGCATGATAAAGAATACTAAGAAAAAATTGGTGTGGTGTTGCTTTCATGAAATCTTAGAAGATACAAAACAGTTCAAATATTCTTTACTAGACTGGTACTAGTGATGGGCGAATTTGCGTAGTTTCGCTTAGAAAAAAACGAAAAATTCGTGAATTTCCGTTTTTTGACGCCGACTAATTTTCGCGGGTGTTTCGCAAATTTATTCGCTGGCGGCGAATGGCGCAAATTCGCCACAAATTCGCCACGAAGTCGCGCCTGCCGAATAAATTCGCCCATCACTACCTGGTACTTTACATTACAGAAAGGCACCTTATCTAGAAGATTTTAGGTTCCAAACATTACAGATAAGCAATGCCACACCTTTAATACTTGTTAACAATGCTTGCAGCATAAAATGGTGAATTGGTTTTATATGGTAGACGAGGAGCTGTAAGCCTTGTCATAGAAAAACAAACAAAAAGCTAAACGTTAAAAAGCTATTTAAATGCATGGAGCTTATACAGATGCATACAAACGAATGTGCTGTTTTTTGATGCTGTAAGTTAAAAGATACTTGCAGCTCATACCATAGTCACCTTAAATATCCTTAAATTATCAACAAAAAATGTGCTTTTGGGAGCACCTCCACTTTTTTGTGTAATGGTATGTATGTATGTGCGCTAGGTTTTGGAGGGGTTGAAATTGATGTACTTTTGGTATTTTTTTCAACCCAACTTATCTATGTAACTATGCAGCAGAAAAGGCACATTGTCCATATACAGTTCATGCACTACAGTCTTGTATACATGCTGCCCCCTCAAAGAATCTTTTCAGGGGGGACCAGTGTAATGTAGGTACCCCACTGTCAGGGGTTCCTAGATGTTGACAATAATTAGCAATGGAGAGCCCTTGTGCTACACCCAAATGAGTTTTGCGGTCATTTAGCCAAATATTATCTTATGAATTACTAGGTTTTAAATCTGTTCCTGAAAGTTATACTCAGGGGCACATTTACTAATGGTCGAATATCAAAGGGTTAATTAACCCTCGATATTCGACTATCGAAGTTAAATCTTTCGACTTCGAAGTTGAAGGATTTACCGTTATTCGTTCAATCGAACGATCGAAGGAATAATCCATCGATCGAACGAAATTACTTTGATCAGAAAATTGCTAGAAAGCCTATGGGGACCTTCCCCATAGGCTAAAGTTGTACCTCGATAGGTTTTAGTTGGAGAACTAGGGGGTCAAAGTTTTTTTTAAAGAGACAATACTTCGACTATCGAATGGTCGAATAGTCGAACGATTTTTAATTCGAATCGTTCGATTCGAAGTCGAAGTCGTAGTCGAAGGTCGAAGTAGCCAATTCGATGGTCGAAGTAGCCAAAAAAAACATTCGAAATTTGAAGTATTTTTTCAAATTTGTGCCCCTTAATGTTAAAAAAAAGGTTTTTCTTTTTCTATACATCTTATGGCACCTAGCCTCTATGCATTAACCTGTCTTTGACTGTCCGTTATTATCAATGATTACTCATCAAGTCCATTGCTCTAGAATTACTTATAATACTTAAAGGCTTCAAAAGTGAAAGGAAAATGTAAGATCAAAAGTGAAATAAAACAGCGAAACTGAATCCAATCCGGTAAAGGAAATAAATCTAGATATATAAAAATTATCTTACAGTCAGAAGTCAGTGCAAACATACACACATCATTCAGCATGTCGTGCTGTGTTAGTAAATCATTAAAGTCTTTATCAGTGTAAAGTTGAAAAAAACTCGAATGTCAGGAAGGCTACAAACATCAACAAAAACCGAAACTTTTTTCAGATTGTCGCACGTAAAATCGGAATTTTTTGCCCAAAAAGTCCAAATTTTTCGTGAAATCATTGGGAAAGACCAAAATGTTCGGATTATCATACAAAAATACAAACAATAATATCTTCAAATTGCAAATAGGACCTCTGCCATTGACTTCTATGGGACCTCGAGAGGTTGAAGATTGAGTATTTTTGGATTCAGACTTTTTGCAACCTTGGAGTATAATAAATCTCGAAAAAAATTGAGTTTTTTACCCACTAAAAATTCGATTTTTATAGTAAAAAAAAACTTGAATCTCAGAGTTTTTACGATTCGGACTTTATTAAATAACCCCCTAGGTGTGCGTGGGAGAAAATGTTCTAAAGCACTTCCCATTTCTAACTAGCGAGGTCTGCGATTATGCTATTTGCAAAAGGTTTCCTATCTATGGGCTAGAGAGATGGGGTGTTGCTACAGCCTGCTACAGTTATATGTTGAAAAATCAGTTTACATTTTGGTATAAGAATATGATGTGAGCAAGAATACTCTTTCAGGGGAATGTAATAAAAGTCGCAAAGAGCAAAACAATTTGCACCAATAAGACTAAAAATCCACATCTCGCAATGTAATATTGTTCCTTAAACTGTTATTGCATTGCGAATTTTAATTGCGCATTGCAAATTTTAATTGCGCACTCATAAGAAGTGCTTGAAGGTGTCGTAATCTTTTGGAGCAAACATAACGACTTTTTCAGTAAGAAGTTTTATTACATTGACTGCGCATTGGCGCAAACTATAAAATTCGCAAACGGTCTTTCACTGTCGGAAGTGGTCGCTAAACAGTTTCCGGGCTCGCAAAAGCTATATTAAATTCGCACAAAGCAAAATTTGTTCACGCAAAGGCATAACTTTTCGCATTGCGAATAGTTTTTCCGTTAGTGATTTTTATTACATTCCCCCGTAAAAATACCAGATCTCGCAATGAAATATTGTTCCTTAAACTGTTATTGCATTGCAAATTTTAATTGCGCATTGCGAATTTTAATTGCGCACTCATAAGAAGTGCTTGAAGGTGTCGTAATCTTTTGGAGCAAACATAATGACTTTTTCAGTAAGAAGTTTTATTACATTGACTGCGCATTGGCGCAAATTATAAAATTCGCAAACGGTCTTTCCCTGACGGAAGTGGTCGCTAAACAGTTTCCGGGCTCGCAAAAGCTACATTAAATTCGCACAAAGCAAAATTTGTTCGCGCAAAGGCATAACTTTTCGCATTGTGAATAGTTTTTCCGTTAGCGATTTTTATTACATTCCCCCATTAGTGTTTAATTTACACAAGCTGCATATTCTACATAGTAAAAATACAGGAACACTTATTTGTGGTGTATTCACTTCGATGAACACTAAGAGAAAATTGCTGAAGAAAATGCACCAATTCTCCTATTACCCTTTGGTAAATGTGTCCCTTTGTGCTTTAACTATCTATGAAATCATAACAGATTTTTTAATATATTGAGACCATATAAGCTACCAAGATTCTGTTTTTTGGAAATTTTATACACTAGACAATTTATACAATATACTATTTACAAATCACTGCTGCTGGAAAATTTCCATTTACAGTTTCACAAGAGACCACATCAAATCTAAGTAACCCGTCTACCTTTTCAATAAATCTTTTATGAATAGAGGTAAGCTTTAAAAAAAAAAAAAAGCTTTTTCTTTTCCTTCTGATCCTCTTTTTTCAAGATAAAAGTGTCTTTTCTCTGTGCTCCAAGCACTTGGAATCCCCAAAATATAGGCTATAGTCATTTTACCATGGACATGACTTGAAAACAGGGTACAGAAAAAAAAAATCATTTATTTATTGTACTGACCAGTTTCCATATTTTTCCAGCTACAAAGGGGTCACTGAAAATATATTACCCGAACATCAAGTATGTTTTCTCAATACTAAATTAATGAGACCTTTCTAGCTGAAGAATAAAAGATTAAATATAGACTAAATTCTCCTCCCTAAATAAAGAATGGGTGTATATGAAAGCCTGCAAGCATTGTGTTTCCATTTCAGTGAAGTCATATTTAAATGTTTATTTTGTACATCATCAAGTATCAATTGGGAGTACAAATTTTTTGGATTATTGGAATAAGAAATTTATTGGACGTAAAAGAACACTATATTCACTAAAGCTTTCGTTTATTTTATGAATATGGCAGTTTACCGTAATACATTTTGGAGATACACTTCCAGATTTGTGTGTAAATCACTAATTTGGGATGGCCATGTATTTTAAATATAATGTCCAGATGTTGCAGTTAAAAGGAAAGTTAGATCCTTGAAAGAGCGATTTAATGAGTCAATAAATTAATTTAAGCATATTCTTATATAGGAATGTTGAGAGAGTGGCTTGTTTCAGTGAATTTAGAGTAAAAATGTTTCCCTTACAATCTGGGATTAGAATTTACAACAGATTACATTTTCTGTAAATTTTGTGACATTACTAATGAAATTTTGCTGGCATCAGTATTGTCGGATTCAGAAGAATGAAGCTAAACTGGAAAAATTCTATAACTCCAATTTTACAGCTCTTCAAATGAAAGGTAAGAAAGGAAATATTTATTAAACACAACGGAGCTTCCCTTATATCTCTATCTACATATATACACACAAACATGTATATAGGTAATTCTGTGTCCTCTACACAATATAGTAAAGAAAAGCATAGCAAAAATCACAGTGCTCTGATGCAGCTACTAGTCCTACCAAAAAAAACCATTCAATAAATAAAACAAAAAGGTCTGTCCATTTCCTTTGAACGCAGTAATGAGTGAACTGCTGATTTGTTCTGATTGTTCTCACAGGGAATGGGAAGTAGAATTTTACAATAGTTTAATTTTCAGATTTTGCCCTTTATAGTGTATAAATAAGAAAAAAGATGGGTATTCCCTAATAAAAACTATAGGGAAAAAATGTATGTTCAGCATAAGGCTTCTTCATAAACTAATGTTGATAAAAGGGTATAACAGGCTTAAGGATTTTAAGCAAGTCTTTATGTGCAGAAATAAGTGGCCTGGTCAAGTGCAAGTAAACTCTACTTATAGAGTTAAATTACATCTCCATCCTGTATCTGAAATAGCATTTCCAATAACCCAGCATTCTGAAGCTAGCATCTCGTTCTTTCAAGTGATTGGCTGGCAGGTTAAATCAAGACAATGTCAGTATCTGTGCATACTTCCTGCATTGGTGCATCTCCATCAGATTTGTGTGTGTCCTTAATTTGGGATGGCCATGTATTTTAAATATAATGTCCAGATGTTGCAGCTAAAAGGAAAGGTGGATCCTTGAAAGAGTGATTTAAGGAGCGAATTAATTAATTTAAGTGTTTTCTTGGATAGGAATGTGGAGACAGGGTCTTGTTTCAAAACCCCTGGGATTGTATTCCTTCCAGTTCTTCTTTCAGTAACCTTAAAGGAACAGTTCAGTGTGAAAATAAAAACTGTGTAAATAAAAAATATTTCCAATATAGTTAGTTAGCCAAAAATGTAATAAATGTAATAATAAAGGTTGGAGTGAACAGATGTCTAATAAAACAGCCAGAATCCAACTTCCTGCTTTTCAGCTCTATAACTCTGAGCTAGTCAGCGATTTGAAGGGGGGCCAAATGGTACATTTCTGTTCAGTGAGTTTGCATTGATCCTCAGCACTCAGCTCCGATTCAAAAGCAACAGTTATAACCCATGTGGCCCCCCCTCAAGTCTCTGATTGGTTACTGCCTGGTAGCCAGGGTAACCAGTCAGTGTAAACCAAGAGAGCTGAAAAGCAGGAAGTAGTGCTCTGACTGACATGTTATACATCAAATCACTCTAGCCTTTATACATTACATTTTTGCCTAACTAAGTATATTAGAAACATTTTTTTTCCACAGCCTATCTATTTACCCAGTTTTCATTTTTACACTGAACAATTCCTTTAAAAGTGATTTCTCAAACTTCATTGCCTAAAAGTCCTATCTTTAATTAAAACCATCCTTAATATGCAAATGCATCCTAATGATTCTTTTTAGTACATACCTGCCACCTGTGCACTAATCATCAGTGGGTAGAAAAGACAATTATTAGGCATATCCCCAATTGGTTGTGCCATTGTACAGTAAAGATACTGGATTTAAAATATTTACACAGCAATGCAGAGAGATTAAACCTACCTGCAAAGTCACAGCTAAGTCATGGCTAGAAAACTAACATTTCTTCTGGCAGTGTGACAAGAGGATGAATAAAGGAAATTATTCATGTTACACCAATTAAAAAGGCTGTTCTTCAGTGTTTGCAAAACATTACTTCAATTTTACTTATTATACAGTCCAGATAGCTAATGCTGTAGTCTCTGCATGTATTTATGATGGTGGTGTGGTTTGCTATCATCAAGAATTTGCCATCATTAAGAATACCAGCAGGAATATGAGGGGGAAGATGAATTAAACAAATTAATGAAAGCCAAAGAGTGGAAAACACAATCTGAAAAATTGCTTTGTAAACTGATGATGTTTATTATGCTACGTGAAGGTGAAGTCCTGATTATCAATAGAATGCATGATAAGAAATGTGCTGCCTGCTGAAACATTACCATGAGAAATAGATAATATGGAGAAAAAGTAGATATATTAGGGCATTGATATATAGATAAAAACATTCACACTGCTTTTTGCTATAGTTACTATTTAGATACTATAGGACAAAGGATAATTAATGAAGCTTTAACATTGTACTATTATTTAGCCAGACATTTCTCAAGCTTCAAAACTGGACTGGATTAATTTAGGAAAATTGAATATTCCTGATTTTCTTCTCTAAGGTAACATCACATAGGATCAAGAAACTCATAGCAATCAAGCAGCAAATAGCTTGAATGATGAAGAGCAGTTAAAATAAGAAAGGTATTTATAGTGATTGAACCATTAAACCCGTGATTACAGATAGAGGGGTCTCTAGCTAACATGACACATTATACATTCCAGTCTGGAAAAAAGTTTCTCCTGTACAACACCAATGACTTGCTCTACATCTCCTCCCTCCCTTGGGGAGGGAGGAGATGTAGTTTAAACAGACCATCCTGCAATCCTATTCTGTCCATTTGGAAACTTTTATCTGCTGCTGCATCATGCCAATGGGTGTTCCTGAATTTCTGAACCACAGTTTAGGCACTATACAATGCATTAGGCCACTGATCATCTAATCTGTCCGAAGGACTCATATTCATGTTGTCTAAAAACCGACAGGAGCCCAAGTGTATCTAGCAGTAGCCAAGGATGGATCTCACCCATCCACTTATCTGATCCTGTTTTCTAGAAAACATGTATTGCTACTGGGTGAAGGACCCTCTTTGAAGTAAGTACTTATCAAAGTATTTAGGTGACATATAAGGTGGCTATGGAATTTACATACAAGCATTTTAAAACAAAATCTATCAGTTATGTAGCTGCTTTTCTTTTTTTGTTTTGACAAAAAGAAAACAAGTCCCTAAACAGTTTGGGACATTTGGACAACCAAATTCCTTTTTAATTCCTGAATATGTATTATGAGCAATTAAATTGCCATGGTGTTAACAGACAGGATTCTTAATAACATATGGGTACAGCCCAGTAGAGTATGAATTATGAACAGATGATTAACTGTGTTTGGTAAACCATGGTTTTGGCTTATTTGTTTCCTAATCTGAATTACTTGTTATTTAAACTGACAGTTAATAACTGCAGTCTAGTTACAGCATCACATGATGGGGAAAAGTAACATATCTGCTTGTTTTGGTGAGACATTTTTAAACAAAAGAAACTGAAAATTACATTTTCAGTCATTTAAGTGTAAGTGGTCATTGATGGTCACCATAATACATTGTTACTATCTTTTTAAGTAACCAAGCAATGTACTGAGGTGTGATTAACAATGAAGGGAAATTACAGAAGACTAAGTGGGTCCCGTCAGCTGTATGATATATGGTGTGTGCTGATTTGGGAAAAGCTTTCCCCCAAGAATGAACTCCCATGAACTGATTGCACAAAAAGGATTCCATTTGATTTATTATTTGCAGTCAAAAAGTTGCTTAATGATGCATAAAATCTGGTTAAAACGTGGCATGTCTGGCTGCTTTTCAAAGCACAACTAATGTGTTCAGAGCAAGTAATGTGCATTTTTCATAGCAGGCAGCTCTTCTTGAGAAAAGCTAATGGGAAACTAACACATATGGAGAAATGTCCTGTAGAAAATGGTTGTTCCCTTAGCTGCAATGTTTTAAACTAACCAAACTATGGGCTAACTTAAAAGTGTTACTAAATGTGGGACATTTTTGTTTAAAGGTCTTTATTCAATTAAGATCAAAAACTCTTGCCTTTAAACTGAATGAGAAAGACCTTGGTTTGATCAATCTGCAAAACAAAATCAACCCAAACTGGCATGCTGAGATTATTGACTGTAAAGGTCAAAACTTGTCCCTTAGCATATTTTGTAATGTAGGAGTAAAGTGGTTTTGTTTCTTTTGTAAATCATAAAATGCTAAACAAAGATCAAACTTTAGAAGAACTTTGCAAAGCACAATCAATAATCCTCTTACCTTAAAACATTTTAATTGAGTCACTACATCTAGGTATACAACAACAATGAATAAACATGTCAATTTACAGAGGCAATGTGTCTAAAACTAATATGTTCAAGGAATCTATGATAAGAACTTACAGGTCCTTTACTGAATATATCAAACACATATCACTTTGCTTGTGCCACAACAAGTAAGTAAGAAACTTAGTTAATACCTTACTATAGTCCATCTGTGCTATGGGGAAATTAAGCAGTTCTGGCAGACAGTAAAAAAGGATTGAGACTTCAAAAGCATGAAGCAAATAATGATATATGGGGTGAAAAGATAACCCTAAATATTTAGTTAAGAGAAAGTTTTGATGAGAGATAAAAAACAGAAGAAAATGATACTGTTGGCAGCTCTGAAGGTAAGGTGATATACATGATGCTAGAAGGCCATAGTGGGACATGTTAGGCAAGAAGAAGACCTATATGGATCTCCTCACATGCTCCAACAGCCCCAAAATAATGCATACAAATAGGACACTTTTTTATTGTAGGTTATAACTGGGCTTAAAATTTGTAGAGTGAAAGAAAAGAGAGAATTTTTTTATAAATATTCCAATTGTTTTACTAGAGAAATGTAGGGTTCAGAATCCTGATAAACAAATCTTCAACAATAGGCCTGTATTTCATAGCAAAAAACCAAGGTGGTCAGATTAAATTTTTAAAGAGTGTAGTAATTGCAATGGAAAAACTTAAATTGCAGAAAAAACTTGACCTCACATTTTGATAATCAAACCCTTTAGTTTTTGTCTACTACAACTTTTTTGCCATTTCCTAAAGTTTGAATTGTAAATTCGAATTCGATTTTTGGTCAAAACTCACAAACTCAAGTTGGGAATAATCCAAATTTGAGATTTATCATACCTTGACCATGAGAACAACTAATTACGGCTATTCTCCACTTAAAACCTGCTGAGTTCATGTAGAAGTCAATGGCAGAGGTCCAGTGACCCATTTAAGTAGCCTTCCTGACATTCAAGTTTTTTTTGAGAAAAAACTCAATTCGAGTTTAGTCGATTTTGATTAGAATTCGATTCAAGTTTTCGGGTCGGTAATATGAGTTTTAGACGTTCAAGTTTTTTTATTAAATAAGGTACTATTCAAATTTTGAGGTCATTCAAGGTCATTCAAGGTAAAAAAAAAATCTAACATTCGACCTTTGATAAATCAGCCCCTATGTCATGGGTAAATAAAAATAAAATAAAAAAAAAACACATAGCTTGCCCCACTTCTGAATTTTAGACTGCATATTGGATTAAAAACTAAACATGAAATTGATAAGCAAAATGTGAAAATGCACACATGAGTATTGTGTATAACTCCTTTTGCAAAAAAAGAAGCAAAATTCTTATCTACAGTAAAATTGTATTGGAAAATGACCCTTCAAGATGGAGGTTCATGGTTGAATAAATGAGCTGTCAGCAAATCCAAAGAGATATTGAACTAATTGAGGAGCATTTCTTAAATGTTCTTTAAATAATGCTTTCATTAAAATTCTGCCTTGGAGGGAAAAGTGCTCTATAAGTCAGAGAGCTAACTTTTACTGGCTTCTTGGAGGTATACCCATTAAATATTCAGCTTTTATAATTGCCAGCTATCAGCCACCTAGTCCATGCTGTTCCCAAAATGTTTAATTATTGTGCTCATTTGCATCCTAGTATATATGAGCGTTGTGGGATGGGACTTTGTAGTCAGCTCTTTTGAAAATTAGGAATCCCTAGAAGACTTTGCTTTTGATACAGAGCAGTAAAGACTTCTATTCTTATGCAGCCTGAAAAAAAGACATAAAACGGATGTTCGATCTGAACAAGAGTTTCATTGTAAATTGTTGCTCCTCTTCACCTCTACTGTTAATGGTTTTAGGAATGTCTGCTGAGCTGTACTGTACATTGAAGGTGATCAATGTGATTTATTAATTTAATTTAATTGAATGTATTATCCTTTGAATATCAAATATTAATCTTTCATTTTTTCTATGCATAAGTTAAAGCCTGTCTCCATTAATATCTGGAGAATCACAAAATTTGAAATATGCTCTGGATTTGCCTTAAGATCTTTGCAATGTAGAAAGTGTAACTGGAGTAACCAGATGACGGTCTAGAACAAGCGCAAAGGTCATCATAAGCAGATGGATTCATACCGTGACACAAATTGAGACTATAGTGCTCTGCGATGAAGGATAATGCAAAATAAGAAATGATTTAACATTCTCTACCATTGTTTCATGTTGCCTCAATCTTTAAACCTAATATAGTTTGCCCTTTATCTGGTTACTTACTTATGATAAAGTTAAGAATCTTAGAAGAGGACTTAAATATGTCATATGTCATAAGAAAAAAAAATTATGTACTCAGCAACACGTTGCTGTAGCTAATTTCTTTTCCATTTCACAAGCCAGAAAAGCTCTTCCTTGGCAGTCAGCCATTTGCTCTGCTTAATTTTTGCAATTTTTATGCTACAATGCTCAACAGATGTTTATCTAAATCATTGAAATCTTTGTTTTTCGAGTTTTGGACACTTCTAGTGTCAGGTGAGGTTCCCTGTATGTTAATGCAGTTTAAACATTCATGAAAAAGTCAATGATTTGGGAAAGAACTATTTCCAGCTATTTATACATGTCTGACCAAGTCATTTCTCCTTTACGGCAATGTAGAACTGGATTTCCCAACAGGGGCATAAGGCATGGTACCGTACATTATTGTCCATTGAAGATTTTGACATGTATTCTTATGTAACTCTGCTGTACACAATACAGTTTTTACTTATGTGGTACAGCTGATTATATTCTAGGGAACGTCTAGTTAACTATGCAAGGTTTTTGTCTGTTGGGTCTTATGGGCTTTTACAACCTAAATTAAACATGATTAACTGTAGAGGTATCATTTTATGCAGTTTGTTGCAGATTTAAGTACCCATGGCTAAAGCTGGCCATAGACGCAAAGATCCAATCGTACGAATCCTTAATTTGTACGATTTTCGGACCTTGTGTGGAGAGTCCCATCATTTTTCGTCCCATGGAGATCGGTTGTTTGGAAGATCGGCCAGGTTAAAAGATTTCAGTCGGGTGACGATAATATCTCTGCATGTATTGCCGATCTGACTATAACCAGCTTCCCAGTAGAATCTGACAGGCATACTTTCGCACGATGGCAGTGACGGGCAGGACATCGGCTGGTTTATTTTCTTTGCTGCTTTATTTTATCTGAATGGTTAGTGGCAGGTCGGGAAAGGGCATCGACCTATTGTTTGTCCGATATTCTGCTTGTCTATGGCCAGCATAAGAACTATAATTAACTGAGTTAGCAAAGAGAAGAACAAGGCCTTTTCATTGTCGTAAATAAATACCACATTTTTCAACAACTTTAAATGCAAAATGATTCCAAAAACCTCATCACAAAGGCAATTGTCTAAAGTTGTCTATATACACACAATATTTTTGTTGGAAACAAGGCTTTGAAAGATTTTCAGGGTGTTTTAGTATAAGGAAAAAGTAGAACAGACATCGTCATACCATGGATACCGGTTGTATGTACAGTTGTCCAGTACCAGACTGCTGTCTTTAAAAATCATGGCAAACTAATCTTTCCAGTATAGGACCATATTTCAAATTTACATTCTGCATTTTAATGGTTTATAATTATATACCAAAATCTGCATCACAACTGCTTGTTCACTTTTAAACAATATCTCTGCATGTATATCAGCTTAGAGGAGTAATTCTTGACCCTCTTCTTTTGCAGGTTTTTGGTATATATATTTTTTATATAAAATAGAAGGGGAAAATGCAAAAACAAGAACATAAGAACTCTTCACTAGCTACATGAATATTTGTAGGGTGGTGTTCCGAATAAGGAAAGACAAAAACAAGACAGATTTGTTCCAACGACAGGACAACCGATAATCAGAGAGCTAAATGAGAACAGTACTGCAAATAAATGGTCAGATCCAATAATTAATAGGCAGACTGACCCAAAACATAAATATGAAGCTATGAAGCATACCCTCTACAAGTATGTCTACAGAGAGGCAATCTCCAACATTTTGCTGCCTACCTGCCAAGCCTGAAAGAGCACACTTTCTAACTTGCAGACAGGTCTTCATTTGAATTTTGTTTGGGGACAGATTATAATTAAACCATAATTTAAAATTAGTGAGTTGACCCCCTTACACAGGCTAGAAGCCAAAGGGGCAAATTTACTAAAGAGCAAAGTATCAGTCGCTAGTGAAAATTCACCAGAAATCTCATTCACAGGAACATTGTCAATTTACTAATAGGCGTTGATGACAATTTGCTAGTGAAAGAGACTGTGGCAAGTGCAGTTACACACCCTATCACAAGGTG
The DNA here is from genome assembly GCF_017654675.1 of Xenopus laevis. Classification (NCBI taxonomy): domain Eukaryota; kingdom Metazoa; phylum Chordata; class Amphibia; order Anura; family Pipidae; genus Xenopus; species Xenopus laevis. The sequence goes on from NC_054388.1 coordinate 74,617,491, forward strand.
GATTTTGACTCAGGCGAGCAATTGTTCAAAATTCACTAAAGTGCAAATTTTACAGAATGTTACCTCTTTCGCCAGAGTTTCCTTTGCCACCTTAGACCAGGTGAACTGATAAGATGAAGCTACATCCTCCTCAATCTTATGTCAGTGACATCATATCCTGTATGACAGAAAGTCATAAAAGTTGTAAAAAAAACACTGGCTTTTTTTTTCTTTTTTTAAAGTGGGATTGCATTCAAAAGTCCTAACTATTAAAGATTTTGATGTTAACATTTCTTTTCCAACCATTTTAGGGGCATGTCACATTTGTTTAAGGGTGGGCTCGTGTCTAGGGCATTAGAGGATCTCTTTTGTCTTTATTATTCTTCTTTGGACATTTGTAATAAAAAGTGGCCACTTGAAGCATTTGCACCTCTAATACAGATGTCCATCCGACCTATATGTAACAGCCCTATTCAAATTTACCTAAGCGTAAGAGTACTAATGAAGTTTCGCTAGGCAGAAATGAACACTAGCAAAAGATGGATATGAAATGGTCACACTGACGAATTAACGTTAGCGAAACTTTGCCAGTGTCCGACTGCCCAGATGCAACTCCGCATTTTAGTGAATTATTGTAGTGGTTGCAAATTTTCATCTGCCAAAGTGTGGCAGTTCATTCACTGGTGAAAATTGCTCTTTAGTGAATGAAATGCTCTTGGAGGGATATATCCACCCTTGGGGTCTACAGCTAGACATCCCTGAACTAAACATAATCTTGTAATGAGACTTGAAAAAACATTATAATAAATCCATAACCAAGAGTCAAACATTTTGTATAAATCAATTGACATATGTCTCAGGAAGGAATGGCAAGCAAACTATTTTACATTAGTAGAGTCTGTTCAGCACACCCCTGCTGGGGAATAATTACTAGTCTAGTAAGATTATGTTTGGGACCTAAGGAGAGATCACACAGGCTATTTACTTTATTAAACACCAATACTACAAGCATCAATAGTAAAGGGCATATGAGTTGAAGTGCTTAGTCTGAACTAAACTGCACTGAACTGCATATCAAGGAAAGAAACATAAGAACACGCCTTATCTATATGTGTGTGCAGGTGCATGAAAATATATAAACACATTGAATAACTTACGCTGCTGCCTCTGAAATGATGATTCACAGCAGACAAATGATCTCCGTAAAACTGTAATAACCACAATTAAATGAGTGGGGTGTCGAAAAGACTGAAGAAAGGCAGCCCTCACAGCTTCATATAAAACCTTCATGCTGAAGGGAAGATTTAATCCCTTTCCAATCGCGTGTTACTTTCTACTTGACAAACTATAATTATCTTAATAAGAATCAATTACCTGCAGCACATCACTGGCAAAATCTTTCTGTATGATTCATTGTGGAGTGGTTTGGGAACCCAACAGTCCCACTCAATCTCAAAACAATACAATGCTGTGTTTTGGTTTTTTTAATAAAACCCCCAACATTTTCCATAATTGAAACACAAGTCTCCTGATCAAGACTTCAGAGTATCACAGTACTGGTGGCCCATATTCATTAAATTACTTGGCTTAAGATTTGCATAGTAATTGCAATTATGTATTATATTGTATATATACAGCATGTTTTGGTAGTAGAATACATGGATCACTGCACTTACAGGATCTTACTGAAACAGCATTTATTGCAATATTTTTTTTCTATTTTGCTCACAGTAAGATCACCATAAGGAATAAAATTGTTGATGAAGAATCTGTCCTTTCTACTTTATCTAGTAACTGTTCTTGCTGATGAGAAGCAAGCTGTGATCCAAACTTGTAAAGCACTAAAACATCCTTTCTGTACAGTACTCAGTTTTTTGTAATTGAACTAAATCCCTATCAACACAGGAAATATCTACTAAGCACCATCATCTGTTTATAGCTTCTTAAAACTGACATTGCATGTATAGGGTAAGTGAGAGCCTAGATTTTGTGTGGAAGGGGCTGCCCTCTACATACAGTAGAACCCCCATTTAACGTTTTTCAGGGGACCTGAAAATAATGGTGTAAAATTCAGGAAAATGTAAAATCAGGGTAATGTATTATGCATAATATATAGGTGGGACCACAAAACAACAATGAAAAATGAGGGGAAATTTAAAATCAAGGGGATGTAAAATTGAGGTTTCACTGTAGTTGAATTTACACAGAAATTATGTCATAAAGCTTACCTTTACAAAAGAAAACTGGAAAGAAAATCTCTATATACAAGAGCCCTACTAGTAAGTGAAAATATGGAGCACCCCCACTTATGCAAATATGAAAGTCAAGTGCAGTACCAAGATTTGCATTGTATCCCACACCTCCTTACGCAACCTCTGAAACGATGCAATGTTTGGACAGAAAATACCACAGATAATTATTAACAAATTCGTTTAACATACTTAATAAGTATTGTGAGAACTGTACAACTAATATTAACATTAACAAACCATGCCAACATATGCTTCAGGAAAAATACCCTCAGTCAGAGCCTAAAGCCTGCTTCCCAACTCTTTTTCGAAGTCCCTATCCAAGGCCGACCACCTTTCCTCTTGGCCTACCTTGTTACCCTGTCATCTTTCTCGCTACTTACCTCAGTCCCTCTGGGGCTCAGAATCATATCACCCCCAACTATGACTAACCCCTTTGAGGGAGGGATGTAGGTTCTGTTGGTTTAGACTAGGCAGAAAGGTATACATAACATAAAGAAGGTGGAAATTATTATTGTATTCAATTAAAAGGAAAACTATCTGGGAGTTTTAGCCTTGGGAAGCAAGTTGCAGGTATAACTTCCCTGTGAAAAATGTATAATGGATTATATAGTATACACACATACACACTACCCCTCCATAAATAATCTGAAGAACCTCTGTCTGGCCATGGGTATAGAGAACCACCTTGGTGGAAGTGGTTTTAAAAATTTGAATTTTTTTTCAGAAACATTAATTCCCTAAAACAAACACTCAAAACAATGGACTGTTTCTAGAAATGATTTGATAACACTTGGTATTTACTTTATATGTAAAGCAATGTCTTCACAGCTCCAACTAAAGGAAAGAGTCAGATTTGCCCTTTAAATATGTGCATAAGTATGTTTCAACTGTCACCAAACATAACCTTTTCCTTAAATGTAAACACTTCAGAGTCCAGTTTTTCATTTGGGTTTTTCCTTGAGGCAATTAGCATCCCTAGATGGTTCCTATCTGCTAATCCACAGGTCCTGATAGTTGGCAGGCGTCAGATGTACCTCTTTCCCTCTGCTGCCCAGTAACACCAACAGAGTACAGTTGCCTTTTTCAGCCTTCAGTGGATTGGATCAGCTGCCATATCCTAACCTTTAAATACGCCACATATCATATATACTGTGGAATAACAAATAGCAAAAAGCTGCAATAGATGTTACTGCAGGTATTAACGTCCCTGGTTTTCAGCACGTTGAGCATAAATTAAAGCAGTCAGCTATTAATTGCCTTTACTTGGCAGAAAAGAGTGTAAAGATTGGAGTAAAGCATTCTGCAGTTAAAGAACAGACTGTGTATGACAGACTTACCATCCTGGCATCCCACAAAGACAGAGTTTTGTCTGCTGAGCTGGTAAGTACAATGTTGGAATATATCAGGAACTCAATACTGTTCACAGAATCCATATGGCCTCTTATAGTATGTCTGCATCTTTCACTGCTAGTGATGGGCGAATGAATTCGCAAAACTGTGGTGAAAAATCAGATTCAAAAACATTTTGGACGCGCGCATCAGAATAGTCATGTGCATAAAAACTGGTGCACGTCAAACTTATTCGGACACCCATTGACTTTAATGCGGGCATCAATATTGACGTGGGAGTAAAAATTTGTGTTTTGCAAATTTTCACTGTTTCACGATAAATTTGCAAATTGTTCGTCGAACCGAAACAGGACAAATTCGCCCATCACTACTCACTGTAAGAAAACACAGAAAATTACAACAATTTAGGAACAAAAAGCATTTAGGCAAGAGATTATCCTCCCAGGTACCTCCATGTGGTACAAAACACAATACAGCTCCATTTGTTCTTTATGTTGTACTTGTGTTTGGCAGAGCTAACATGTCAGAGCATAGCCATAGCTGTTTGACAAAAATCCTGATCTCACCTGAAAAGGACCAAAATTCACCAATAATCTCCATTCTAACCCTATTAATCTCTAGTCATCTCTATTCAGTTACCAAAAAAACATTAGCGTTCCATCAGCCATAGTCCATTACTTTCTTTATTTCTTTACATCCATGCCAACTGAGTTGCATTAAAATCAATAATCATTTTATGTCATTATAATACACAAAAGCCATGAATATCTTGTAAATTATATCCTTATAAACGATGAGTAGTGATGTCATCAGTTATAAACGGTGAGTAGTGATGTAATTTCTGTCACATGACTCACTAAAATTTGTGTATTATAATTAATAAAGTACCCCCAGTTGTAAAATATGAGGATATTATAAGTTACCTCGGAGTTCCATGACCTGTATAAAAACACTCGGCCTTCGGCCTCGTGTTTTTATATGGTCATGAAACTCCTCGGTAACTTATAATATCCTTATATTTTACAAGAGGGGGTACTTTATTCACTATATTAACGGGTTCTGAGTTGGCTTAGTATGAGAACAGTCAAGTCTGTACCATATATAATGCACCACAGAGAAGGAGAGTTACGACTACAAGGCACTTTTCAATTAAAATGCTCTAGAAAAGTGGAAGAACAAGTATAAAAGGTGTTAATGCATTTCTTTTTCATGTCAGCATTGCAGGTAATTACTATTCCAAAGCTCATAAAACAGACTCAGCTAGTTAGGTTGCCCCCTCTCAGGGGCGTCTTATCCCTCACTCTCTACAGGAACATATATTGCTGTTTTAAATAACACATGCCAAATGAATTTCCTGTCAAATCATGAAATGTATTATAACTCCCACCCAAAGATGTCAATGTGGAAATCAGGCATATTAAATAGGAAAACTGAGTGTGCCGAGCACCAGGTCGTAGTTTAAGGTGACACAGTGAACTGGAGAATGGCTTGGGACAGATTCCCTAACCACCTTTTTGGATATATTAAAGCAAATAATGAATTCTGTCAAATCAGAAAGATTCAAAAGGAATTGTTCTGATGCGATCTAATTCAAGTAGATGGTCCAGGAGAGTGGTACATGTATGGGATCTCTTATCCAGAAACCTGATATCCAGAAAATCATGTTCCTTGAACTGCCTTTTAAGAATATGTTTGAAATTTGTTTAAGCATTTCCTTTTTTCCCTGTAATAATAATCATGTACCTTGTGCTTACATATAATTAAGTTGGGGTGCTAAAAGACCAAAGTCCATCAAGTTCAACCCCTCCAAATGAAACCGAGTGCACATACAAAACACACACTGACCCCTCCATACACTCACAAACTATACATACCAATATCTATATTACTTTTAGATTTCAGTTTCACAATAACCTATGATAATCATGCTTGTTCAAGAAAACCACTAAGCCCCTCTTAAAGGCATTAAAAAAATCTGATCCTGACTAAACTATATCAATCCATACTGGTCATAAAGCACTCCTGTTGGGTTTATATCATGTGTCAGTGTTGTTGAGAAGACTTGAAGTATGGTGATTCAAATTACAGGGAAAAAAACCTTATCTGCCATCTGCCACTATTACATCTCTTGGATTATCTGTATCTGTATCTTAGAGATCAACAAACTTCACATTTTAATAACACAGTAGCTTTAATATATATATATATATATATATATATATATATATATATATATATATATATATATATATATATATATATATATATATATATATAGATATAGATATAGATATAGATATATATCACAAGTAGATATTTAGTAAAACTCAAATCTTGCATTTAAATAGATGGATCCCTTAGAGCCACAGAAACAAGGAAAACTTGCAGATGGGAGAAGAAGGCAGGCAATGCATAGACCAGAGAGCTCGGGTGCACACATGCATGATCATGATCTACAGGCATCCAGACCCAGCAGCAGCCTAGAAGGGGGGCCTGTTTGGATGTAGCCATAGGGGCACCAAGTCATTAATCTGCCACTGGCCTTAAATCTGAGCATACTGAAGCACTAGCCAGAAGCCTATAGCAAATGTGAAATGGGCCATCTTTGCTTTGAAGATTTTATAATGATATATATCCTGTACACTAGATGAACAGATTGAACAATGTGTTAGAGTTATATAAAATAAATAGCTGCTTACATTATGGTGGAGCATTAGCACTTAGAAGGAGTACTTTGTAGCTGATGATACTTAACTAGAATAAAAGTGAGAGAAGAGGAAGAGTGGGTACAGGTTGTTCTTGGAAAGGGAAATAGATGTTTCAAACATCTGCACAGGGTACAGCCATGTTTTAAAGGAAAACTAAAGCTTACCTAAAGAAATAGGCTAGAAATGTTATACATTATGTTTCGGTACCAGTCCAAAGCAACCACAGGCCTTAAACAGGGGAGATTTGTGCCTCCAAAGATGCCCCAATAGCTCCCCACATTCTTTTCTGCTGATTCACTGCACATGCTCTGTGCTGCTGTCACTTACTAAGCTTAGGGACCAACACACAATACACTGTATATACAGAATAGAAATGTCACGGTATAAGGCTGATTAGTTATTCATACAGATAATTACTACATAAGCACAGAAACCAGTGCAACTAGCATCAGAACTTAATAATTGACCTTGTAGCATCAGCTTATATTACAGCGCAACCTCTTTTTCTGCTTGAAAATTTGTGACGATCTGTTAATTTAAGTTCTCAACAGCTGCTCAAAGCCCACTGAGCATGTGAGTGTCACAGACACTTTCCAAGATGGTGACCCCCTGTGACAAGTTTGAAGCCCTGGATCATTGCTGATACTGAGAAGCTGAAACTTTAGGCTGGTGCATTCAGTGGCAGAACTACCAGGGTTGTAAAGAGTGCAGCTGCACCAGGTACCATGCCCCTGCACCCCTGATGGGCCCACAACCCAAGAGCAGAATCATTTTAGATTTAGATCGCAAATCATCGATGGGATCTCCATGGCGCTTGGGGTGACATCATCACTGGCGCGATGCACGTGACGTCACCGCTGGCGCGCTCCGCGCCAGTCTCCACAATGGGCCAGTGTGACAGTGGAGGGTAGATAACTAGCCACTATTCTTTCTACTCTCCCTACTGACAACCAAGGGAATAGTTGACCATAGCCCTCATTCCATGCCGGCTTTACTGATGCACTGATGCACTTTTGCTGCACATTCTAGCAAGGAGTAGGACGTGAAATGTGATAAAGATTTACTTTTATGTAAAAGGGAGTGTTATCGAGCACATTATCCTCCCTGGCAAATAAAGCTGTTTGCTCTGTGCAGTCAGAAGGCCCCCCTCCCTGAGTTATATTTGTTCAGTAGATCCCTATTCCAGTATCGGGGACATGCTGGCCCAATTGTAAGCAACAGCCCTGCCCTACTTTACGACTGAGATTCTGGCTATCTTTATAACAGAGCATTCTGTTCCAGTGGCTGCACAGATCCTATCTGATCCCCATTGGAAGCAGCAGTCCTGTCCCTCAGTGATTTCTAACATCCTTATCATTTACAGTAGGGGGTACATTATCCCTTATATCACTATAATACAGTGAAACCTCAATTTTACATGTCATTTTTACATGTAACTTTTACATTAACTTGTAGTATATTATAAAATGGCAAATGCTAAGCAACTTTTCAATTGGTCTCCATTATTTCTTTTTTATAGTTTTTGAATTATTTTCCTTCTTCTTATACATCATTTAAATACAAAAGCTCTGTAAAGGTACACATTTATTGTTGCTACTTTCTAATGACTCATTTGTGTATTTAGACCTTCTTCTATTCATATCTCAGTCTCTTATTCAAATCAGTGCATGGTTGCTACAGGAATTTAGACCCTACCAGACAGATGGCTGAAATTGCAAACTGGAGAGCTGCTGAATAAAAAGCTAAATAACTTTAAAACCAAAAATAATAAAAAATGAAAACCAATTGCAAATTGTCTCAGAATATCACGCTCTACATCATGCTAAAAGTGAACTCACAGGTGAATAATCCCTTTAGGGGGGCCCAGTTATAAATTTCTGTACTGGGCCCTTGGGTGTCTAGTTACGCCACTGGGCTCAATAATCATTTGTAACCATCTTCATTTTTATGGTTTAGTTCTCCTTTAAGTAATGACAAGTCAGTAACATAGTCCACTAACTTTTAGGAATTGTTTCATGTGTAAACATTCAAAACAAGGGATCTTAGTCCATCCTTACTCACTGCAATAAAATGTGGATTAACTGTGTCACAGGCAATGTACTTTAAGTATTTTTATACTACTACTATATGGTTTTGCTATTGCACTGTGAATGCAAAGGAAACTAGCAGAATTAAGCATGAATCTGACATATTGTAGATTTTTATGTGTGTCCAGTTGGCCCAGAGTATGTGACGTACATATGGCTCTTGCTTAATCTTCAACTGCGGGCCTATAATAGAATTTCCTGACTCAAATGTCATCTGCTCTTGTCACATCTCTAAGCCTCTTATCAAAGAATGCAGTTCACTTTTGATGGAATTACCAGATGAACTTGTAAGATGGATTTCAGGCTGTTCCAAATGTCTAAACATTGGCTTGTGTGCTGTCTTAGAAAGAAAATAGAATTCTAGAAATCAGAGTGGAACAGACATTCATAATGGTGCGTGTTGTCTAAACTGTAATCTGAGTTTTGGATACAGAGTGTGGGAGTTTGGCCATTAAAATGTGTAAAAAGGAACAGAGATTTACATAAAAAGTGATATAAAAGGATAGTGGGAAATAAAGTATTTGTCTGACAATGCCACATTGTCCTTTGCTAAATAAATATGGATTGTATCTTCCTAATAATAAGGCAGATGTATTGCAAATACAGTTTCTGTCTTTAATCACCCATTGGCACAGATGATGCACTACAAATGGTGTAAAATGCCCCATGTTACTGTAGCACCTATTTGACTGTATTTAGACAAATACCCACTAGCATGATAAAGCATTGGCTACATACGACTTACACAACAGGGTCAGGGCCTTCGAGAAGTGGAAACTATCCCTTTAAGATGTAGTATAACTACAACACACAGGCTACTATATATAAAAATAGATTGATTGGATGCCAGGAGGTTCTTTGGTGCAAATAAAGTAGATGGTTTATTGTAACAAAAATGCAAGTGACCACAGGTTTTCACAGGAGATGATGCAGGTGTAGCATATCACAGAGGAGGGAGGATAGCAGAAGATGATACAGTACAATGAAGACTGTCACTCCCATAAGGCATAGTAGTCAAGTGTACATAAATTCCCAGAAGACAGATATACCTCTGTGGGGATCGGGATCACCAGTGGAGTAGTTAGGGAGACGAAGTCTAAAGCCTAACACCCTATCCACTGAGTCCCTGCACTAAAGGTAAACAAGAAGCCTTTGGGAAGCTACTCCGTGCTACTATCCTTGATGGAGCACACAGCTGCTCGTGAGATATAGATATAGGTGTAGGTGTAGGTGTATGTATATATATATATATATATATATATATATATATATATATATATATATATATATATATATATATATATATATATATATATATATATGCTGTCTATCTCACTCTCCTAGAGAGTATATTAAAGATCTGCCCTAATGATATCTAACCTCGTTCACAGGGTTGCCTGGTCCCTGACTTAATCAACAAAGGTACAGGTCCCTTTGGGGTAAATGGGTTTACTGGGGCCTTGGTGATCCCAGGCTCAATGGGAAACACCCAGCAGCACAGACACCAGGAGCCAAAGAGGAAGAGGCCACTCCCTACACAACACTATATAGCAGTGTGGCAGGAAATGGTATTACACCATTTGACCAATTACTAATGGTGTATAGTGATGGGCGAATTTGCGCCGTTTCGCTTTGCCAGAAAATTCGTGAATTTTGCGCGAAATTCGCGAAACGAATTCGCCGGCGGCGTTTTCGCTGCTGGCGGTAAATCGCGCAAATTCGCTGCGAATTCGCGCCTGGCGAATAAATTCGCCCATCACTACTGGTGTAATAAAAGGAATGTTACAAGGCTTATACCCCATAACAAAGGAGTAAAGAAAGGGTAGGGATTAACTCTATAGGAGCCTAACAGATCCTATAGATCCTTCCATTACTAATGCAAGTTGTCTGTTTGTATGTCTTGTCTCAGTGCCCTGTGTGTACATGCTGCTAAACCTCTGTACTTGCCAGTGACAGTGAATTTGTCTTCTCTTGAACACTGCCTGCCCTAACCTGCACCACAAGCTTATTTAACCCCTTGCTACCTTGTTTTGGTCTTTTGTCAGCCTTGCCTGTCTGACTGTACCCTGTACAGTATAGAATCTGGTATCCGGAAACCTGTTATCCTGGAAGCTCCAAATTACAGAATGGCTCCCAATCTTAATCAAATAATTGAAATGTTGAAAAATGATTTCCCTTTTCTCTGTAATAATAAAACAGTACCTTGTACTGAGATATAGTTACTCTATACTGGTGACAAAAAAATTCGTATTGGTTTTTATTAACGTCTAAATGATTTTTTTTTAGCAGATTTAAGGTCTAAATTACAGAAAGATCCCTTAACCCCAGGTCCCGAACATTCTGGATAACAGGTCTCATACCTGTACCTGACTACCTTGTGCCCTTGCCTGTATCTAATAAAGATCTCTAATAAAGAGTATGCCACATTGCCAGTACATGTTCTGCCTGTGCCCCAGTTCCTGCTTCTCATCAGTCTGAACATCCATTCTAGAGGCAATGGGCCAAACACTAGTACAACTGTTTTAGAATAACATGATTGCAAGTCAAACCGAGTTTAGTTGAATTGTCACTTTCTCCTCTTCTTTGGCTATTGTATCAATATTTCAAGGGGGCAGCTTCAGGTGCTGCACTGCTACCCGTATGTGCAGCTGAGACTGCTTAGAATTTGAATTATCTTCTATTATACTTCAAGCTCTAATAAACTGGGTTCCTCCTGAATTGGTCTGTATTTGTAGGTAACCTGTAGGGTTAATTTATACATCCTTCTATTGTACAGAGCTGCAGGATATGTTGCACTTTATATATACATAATAATAATAATTTGCATGTATATGTCACCGCAGCTCATTAGAAAGTGATCCCAAGTTCCAAATCAATAACTTACTAAAAGAAAAGCCTTATCTCTGTAGTGCCCCATATTTTAAGACAAAAAGATGCTTTATATAAGCCTGTTAAATAAAAACCAAAACCAGGCACAAACAATCAATGGGCACAACAGCCGGCTGAAGACATTAAAATGCCAGATTGTTTTATGTGGTGATAAATACACTCTATCATGTCTTTATATTTTATTTCAGCTACCGTACTTTATTCCTGGGTAGCCTCACATATGACACCTCTAATCACTCATGTCCTGAATAGAAACTCAGCTGTATTATAATTCCGCTTCAAATGGGGGGGGGATAAGTTTTCTTGTTTTTTTTGTATTTTAATGAAGAGAAAAGTTGTAGCTAAACATCATGACATGATTTAAGTTAAGTATCTTTTCTGAGTTTTGTTTGGACAAATAAGCATTTTTCACCAAGGCTGGAAGCAGAAACAGTAAATAGAGAGAAAAGCATGCTTTTATGCACTTCACTTTGTAGATGTGCTTGCAATTTGAATATACAATATGTTCATGTATGCTACTTGCCCTTATATATTGTATTTAAATGGCATGTTGCCATATTCCATTTCTAAGATACAGCAAAGTTGTTTCCACTTTTTTAACCTATGGTAACGCATAAAGGCAGGATTAACAGGAACTTCTTTCACTGCAAATTACCATGTGTATATATGAATGGAAACGGCCACGAAAGTAGCTTTGCTTCAAATATGCAATTTAAATATATGTGTGTAATCCATCTAGGCTGGACTAGACTTTGTCCGGTTACATTTGACCCTCTCTCCACAGGATGGGACTTTGCTACAGGAAAGGGTGAAGGAATGGTGTTATGAAACTACACCTCAATCACAGGGTCCCTGTATCCCCAACTACACCACCCTTAGGCCTTCCCTTTACTGAGCCCTAAGTTCCAGGCTCCCAGTGCATCCACTCCCTCCTGGAGTGACAGGTGAAATATGAAGCCCCACCCTCTGTCCAGTACTATACTGAAGTTTGGCAGGAACTTGTGAAAAGCCTCTGGACCAATGATATACTGTACCCATTATGATAATAAGCAAAAGTAGATTCATGGACTTTTGCCCAGCAACCAGAGAACAAGGAATCGTAGGTTTTTAAAGCCATAGAGGAGCATAATGAACTATGGTCTCCCCAAAACCCAAATTGTAACCCCTGCAATCTCTATACAGTAGATCCTTTCAGAAAAGAGGCCTTATATAATCCAAGCCATAACGCAAAGCAGGACTGCTCACTAAGAATATCACGAGTCATGTAATCAATAGATTATCAATAGATTATATAAAAAGCCTGCAAGAGAAGCAGGGACCCCAAACTCAGAAGTGAAGCTAATGGGCATAAGGAACATTTAGCAAATTATTAGGCTGAAGGGGTAGAAAAGACACATTTCTTAATATTATTTGCATTGGGAATGTAGGAAGCCTAATAGTACATGGCTGTATTTCAATGTGTTATTAGTTCCTTTAACTGTCCCTCTGAGCTCTTACCCAATAATCTCTTGGGGCTCCTAGAGGGCCGGACTGTTACTGTTGGCAACCCCATTTTTTCACTCCCTGAGAAGCAGACAGCAGTGACAGCTGGAGAGAAAGAGAGCAGCTAGAGAGAGAGAGATTTTGGCGGAGATTTAGCAGTAAGCCAGACAGCCATTTATTGCAGTAAATTAATGGAATATCAAGGGGGACTTTTCTATGGCATATTAAAGGGGACAATATTATTAATGTTGTTACAAAGTGCAGGTACCAAGCGCAGCAGTAAAGACCAGCAGCAATGTCTGCCCATGGACAGAGAGATGCAATGACCTCCTTACCTCTTGTATCAGTGATTGGTTGCTTTGTATGGAAATCTGTATCAATATGCTGGGGCTTTATTAATACTTGATAATGATAATAATTATAAGGGGGGACAGGGTAGAAGAGATGGAGGTGGATATAGTGGAGGAGGTAGAGAAAATGGTGGTGGATCAGGTAGATGAGGTTAGAGGAGATGGAAATATAGGAGATGATTGATGTTAGTTTTTATAATCTCACCTATTAATATTATTAATAATTAATATTTTTGGGATTAGGGCGAGATAGAGGGGATTGGGATCTGCATGGGGAAGGTTGAAGGGCACAAGAGTGTAGTAGAGTAGAGTACTTTTTTTTATTTTACTTTACTTTTTATCTTATTAGCCTTTAGAACTTTTAAGATTTATAGAGGGGGGAATAAGGGTCTGTGGGGAGATGGAGCTGATTGGGTTATAGCGGGATTAGAGAATTGTATTATTTTATTATTATTATCTTATTCTACCATTAGGATTTTAGAATTTATAGAGGGGGATAAGAGTATGTGGGGGGTGGAGGGGATTAGGGGTATAGTGGGATCACAATATTTTATCTTCATTATATACCTTTAGGATTTATAGTGAGGGCTAAGAGTTTGGGGGGTAGAGAGCATTGCTGTATAGGCAGATTAGAAAATTGTATTATCTTATTAATATTATATTATCTTATTATTATAGTCTAATTATTGGACTTTCTTATTCTATAAGAAGACTGACCTAGTAATGTGTAACATTATTTACTGCTTAAATGCTTCCCATCATCAGCGCCTCAGACATCAGTCATTTTGCTAACAGTCTTATGCAGTGAGAACTCTCCGTCGGCTGCTCCAGAGAGTTTGGAAGGAATGTAAAATCCTATGATCATTTTGAATATCTATTTGATATGTCAACACAATCTTTGTTTTATTTTCTCACCAGATTTACTTACAAAGAGAGAAATTCCTGTCAAAGCGCAGCCATTAGCTTAGTGTGCCATACACCTTGCTGTGTTAATTGCAAGCAGCTAGGGAGACAATTGTAGGCATTGCGAGGCTTATTTAGCTTAATATGAGGAGAATACTCTGGACAAAAACTTGTTCCTTTAATCTACAATATATGTCTATTAAAGCAATGAATGTTCTTTCCCTCAAAAAGAAGTGAATTGTTGGGAGCTTTTAAACAACCATTACAGACAATGTAAATTGTATACCTTTGCATTACATAATTCAGTTTTTTTGAGGCTCCGGGAAGTGTCCATCCTCCTGCCTAGTTTTGAGATGATCAAAAACCTCAGAGAGCATGAGGGCAGCATATGTTTCTAAACCAAATTGTATATTTTGTACAGAAAATAAAATGTCTCTGTCAATTTACAGACATTCTGGCTGAACATACTGTATAGTATATGGAGACATTTGACAAATGCTACTGGCCATTAAATAATCATTTCATAAAGTAGCATAGTAACATAGTAAATTAGGTTGAAAAAAGACACACGTTCATTAAGTTTCACCTTAATTCTGTATATACCCTGCCTAACTGCTAGTTGATCCATATACTACTTACTTTATAAAAAAAAATACATCCACTACTTGATAAATAATGTACTTTTATATTTTGTACAGCACCATGCTATCAAGCATAGACCTGTTAGTTATCAACCGTAAGAGCAGTGGTTAATGCCCCAAGGTAGTTCAGAGCTGGCTGGGGGGTTCATTACAGTGATATTTAGGGGAAATATGGCTGAATGGCTGTTGAAGCAAATTGTGTTGCCCAATGCAGTATATAGGGTGCCCAATTAACACGATAGTTGATAAATTATTTTCTGTTTAGGAAACTAATGCAAAAATAGCAGAAATAGCAGAGTTAGGGGGTTATTTACTAAAGGGGCTGAAAGGGGAAAACACAAATTTTTCTTACCCCCCAGACTGCTAAAAATCCATGTCTGAATACTCGATCTCAAAATTGTCATGTATAAGTCAATGGTAGATGTCCCTTTCACAATTGGAAGATATCATGATCTGCACTGGGTTTCGTCCCATAATCCGAATAATTTGTGGTTTTCGGAAGTACTTATAGTTCTTGCATCTGTAGCCTTGTTATGAGGAATTAAGAAGTGACAGTCAGGTTGGTAAAACAGTCAGGTGTGGGAACTGGAAGTAACAATTACTTACAACAGCAGACCTAAGCAAAAAAGCAGAAAGATGACCAACATGACCTATAATCTACATTCATATTTTGAAGAGTAGTATCTTTTTAAGTACCTGACTAATGACGAGCAAGACTGCTCTGCTGAAATATTTGCAAAACCACTAAAAATGAGTGAAATGCCAAATTCATTGGAGTCAACTGGCATTTTTTTAAAACAATTTTTCCTTGAGGGGAAGTAGAAGAGCTATCACATACGCCAAGTGATTCATAAAAGGGACAAAAAAGTTTTCTCCTCTAGATATCAGACGGACTCATTACATTTCCATTCCTATGATCTTGTGAATTAGCCATGAGCCTCTTCTCTTTCTTATTTTACTATCAACCCCTGTTATAATACCTAGCATATATTTGCTCCTGGATGTCACCATAATATCAGATCAAAGATTAACATAAGCAAATTGAAGAAGTTTAGTGATTTAACACATCTCTTGTGATACGAGAACAAAAAAGCAAATTAAGCCTCATCTAAATCCCCTGTTCTTCATTCGCTGTAGGATAATGGTACTTTCAAAGGATATTTGGGTTGCTGAAAGTCATGCTCTGATGACAGAACAGCAAAAAAAATCCTCCAACTCTGTCCATCTTACAGAAAATGGCATGAGCTTTGAAGTTAGCTCTTTTTAGTTTGTGATGAACTGTCTTTTATGTTGCTTGGTGCAGAAAGAGAGCCTGGACACTTCTTACTATTTATTTAGTTCCAGGTGAAAAAAAAACTTGGTGAAGATAAGACACTGAACGGGCTAATGATATATGGATGCAGCATTAAAAGGTGACCATTGATGAACAGAATAAATATATATAATTCCAGCTGCATTCCGTGAAGAATATTCTCACTGTTAACAAAGTAGAGACTTCACAACACAAGGAGATACAGTGACACGTTCTCTCCGCAAGAAGGTCATGTCAATACTGCTCTCTTGTTCCAGGTTACTCAGTAAGAGAACAAAAATGTATAATGTATGAACTCATTTATCTTAAGAATACATTGTGCTGTCTTCCAATGAGAGAGAATCATTACTACCAAACAAAGCTTCCTTCAAGTGATTAAGAGTCTATCTCACTGGGTGAGAATGACCTGCAATAAGGAACTAGCACCACTAATAGTAAAACTGTGCAAAAACTATTACTCATCTCTAATGAGAGCAACTAAAATGTAATGGCATAAAATTACTTTTGTTGTTATACATGGCCTTCCAAATCATGTGAAGGATTTTGTAAGCAGTGAAGTAAAAATGAAGAAAAGAAGTTATGAGAAATATTAGGTTTTAAGTGATACTGACACTTACATTTTTCTTTTCAAAATATTAAAGGCGAACTCCACACAAACATAACTTGAGCTTTTTGAAAAGTAAACATAATTTCAAGCAACTTTGCAATATACATCATTAAAAAAATATGCAGACTTTTTATGATTTTTAATGGTTTAGAATAGTTCCCTAAGCCTACCCTGCTCTCCTGCTGATCTGTCTGACTACTTTGCTGAGCTGGCTGACTACTGTTACTTTGTATCAGCAGCCATCTGTCCTCAGTCTGCATCCTCCAAACCCCACAATTCCCTGCACATGTGATTTCAATAAGGAATGGAACATCACAGTGCAATGCATTGTGTGTTTTGTAGTTCCTACATGCTGTCTGTAAGCTGTGGAGAAGTTGTTACAATTTGTAACATCAGTGTTTAGTTCCTCCTTCCCTGCCAGGATTTCAAATGATGCAGAAAGAGAAGAACTGTTAGCTGGATTTCAGCATAGAAAATGCCATTTATTCATACTTTTTGAAGAAACAGGTAACTGTGATGGGTATATTAGGGGTTTCTGTGTTATGTGGGCCTCTTTATCAAAATTTTTTTGGAAGCCAGAGTTCCCCTTTAATCTACATTAAATGTTACCTACAGGTCAGGTTGATCATTTTATGCTGATAGTTCTGCTTTTTGCCATCCTGACTGTCCCTTCTTAACCTGTCAGTTAGAGTTTCTAATGCTAACGGACTGCTACTGCACAAATATGGCAGCTCCCTCATAGAGGAAGAGGGTGGTAAGAAAGGTAATGTAACAGCATCAGGCAAATACATGTATGGCAAAATTATAAATAGCATTCAAAGTCAATGTTATGATAGATAATAAAAAAGGTTATTTTCTGATGTCAGTATCTCTTTAAGGCATGCTAAGGAGAAGTAAATTAATAATCCCCACTGTGCCACACTAAGAAGCTCATATCAGTATGCATAATAGAAACTGTACTTCTCCCATGGAGATCCCATTATGTTTTATTAGAGTATAATAAAGTGTAAGAAAAGGGCGTCGGTGAACACCGGAACCCAGAGGGTTCACCTGTGCATCCACAAGGTACAGTGGCTGAATAAGGTTCCTGATAACGTGGTCGTTACATAAAGTCTTTGTTTGCCCAGAAATAAAAGCAGCAGAGACCTATATTAAAAAATCACCGATAGATTAAATGTATTAAGGTTTTTGCATCAAAACGCACTCCTGCACTTCTTCTGACAGTGGGGAAACACAGCAACTTGCATCTTACATTAGATTTGCACCCAGTAAATCAGAGGCACAAAATAGTTGACGCAACTTCTGCATGATTTGGGGAAATGCTGCATTATGGGACACAAAAAATGCCGATTTGCATCCATAATTGCACTTTGCACACTACACTTCCATTTGTAAGCCCCAGTTCAACAGACTAACAATATAGAATAATACCTAAAAGTGAAATATTTGCTTCTGATTCAAGTACATGCCTGGTTCAACAAAGGTGTATAAACCATTTGCAAACATCATGCATCCATTTACCTGTGCAATCAAAGAATGGAACAATGGATAGAATCAATGGCGATGTCTGCGCACACTGAGAGAGGGAGTCTTCATAATGATGTTACTGATGTCAACAAACAGCAGTGGAGAACTTACAACTTGGTGGTTAAAATAGCAGCTTTCAGTGAAACAATGGGGTTTCACTCAATCTTGTTCAATCATTTCTAATTATACCTAGCAGTAGTGGCATTGCAATGAAAGAAGTTTATACAACAGAGGCTATTCATAAATCAAAAGAAGCAATTCTGCTTATTACTTTTGAACTGATGTATGACCATTCATCGACAGCAACCTTCACATCAAGCCAAACTGTGCTATGCATTGGAGGCAGTATCCAAACACTTGTACATTAGATCAAAGCCAATCTTAGGGAGGGCAAACCAAAATTACAAAAATGGCAAAAAATTGAATTTTCCAATGGAAATCTGATTTACCAATACCAGTATTGTAAACAGAATTAACAAGATACACACCATTTGATTACATGTACACCAGATTTGAGAAATAAATAAATACATTGTGACGATGTAGTGCAGTTTTATATGGCCGATATCAATATGATACAAATAAAGTACAAAAAGTTACAATTTTAATACACACCAAAGGATAACCTCACGGCAATTTATAAGCAACACAAGAAAAAGCAGACACCTAAAAGAATGAGAAACCCCAGCGTTTTGGAACACAGTCCATTGTCAAGGGGAATCTCAGTTTACCGAAACGTTGGGGTTTTCTAAATAGTGAGACCCACCCTTGAAGTCAGCAAAGGATAGGAGCAAACGAGTCCATGTGGGAATTCATTGATAGGATGAATCCAGCATAGTATATCATTTCATTTAACAATATAAAACAATTCAGATATACTCTCTATAAAAACCTGTAGAAACTATAGTCCTCAAAGTATATATCCAGAAAGCTTCTTTTTTTAAGAAGAGAAATTAGATTCTTCTTACAGAATAATGTTTCAAAACTTGGGGAAATATGCAACACTATACTCCCTCCCCTTCTATATGAAATACCCAGTAAGGATACTTCAAAAACGTGTACATTACTCACCTTTTGCAGAACATTCACAATATCATAACATTATCATTTCTTGATAATCTGCCACCTGAACTTGGAAAGAGAGTATCCTCCAATGGGAATCTGTCTGCTCTGTTTAAACTTGACTTTCTTTACTTGGCTTAATTTTAAAGGGAATCTAAAGGAATAATTAAGAATTAATAAATGCATTCTCTATGCCATATGAAACAATAATGCAGTATATGCTAACTGTGAAAAGAATAGGGCAACTTCGAACTGCTGATTGTATTTTCGCGTGAAGCCAGCGCTGGCGGATTTTCTGAGGTAAGTAAATTTGCCCCATACACGCTAAAGTGTGAAAAAAAATTGTCACACAATTTGTCACTCCCATAGGGGCAAATTCACTAACCGCGAAAATTCGCCAGTGCTGGCTTCGCGTACATCGCAACACTTCGCCAGGCGTAAATTCGCCTGGACAATGCTAATTCACGAAGATCTGAAGTTGCGCACAGGGTACCGAATGCTGGCGAAGTTGCGTTAGCGTTGGCTAATTTGCATACAGCCTTTAGTAAATTTCCACCATAATAGACTTCAATGCATGTCGTAAAATTTTCGGCAAACAGGTCAGATTCGCCCATCGCTAGTAACAATGTTATAAAGAAAGCCAGTAACCCAATATGACTACTGTATGTAACAATAAAATGCAACAAAACAGGTAGTTCCAGAATGTCTGTTACTATAAGGGTCATTTATTTACTGTACTGGGCAACTATATGGACGTGCATGGAGCACATCTTGACACAGAGTCATTTAAAGAATGGGATTATTTATGCAACCTATTGCAAGCAAATTTGCAGCTGTAGTGGTTAAAAACATGTACTTAAAGCTACTGCTACACATTCTAGTTCTTCTAACACTTGAATAACATTAAAAAACCTTGGCAAATAATAACCTTTTGTAATCCCTGAATCAGAACTTCACATTCTGGCAAAAGAACAGCTTCTCAAAGAAATCCACTACAGAATGGAAAACTGTAGCTGTTATTCTGTGAGCAAGGCATCTCGTTTGATAATTGATTAGTAAATGCAGAGGCATAACTTCATTATACAAATGGCAGTGATTGGATTTTACTTTCCCTCTGCCCTTTTTCATTCGAAAGCCAATTAGATATGGCTAGAATAAACTGCAATGATATGAGTGCCAGAAATCATCTTTGGAGGTCTCATGTGCTTAATATTTATTCCTCAGCCTAAAAAGATGAACAAACCCAAGTAGAAACAAAATCTATAATTAATATGCAAGATGAAATATTACTACAGGTATAGGATCTGTTATCAGGAAACCTGTTATCCAGAAAGTTCCGAATTACGAAAAGGCCGTCTCTCATAGACTCCATTATAATCAAATAATCCTAATTATTTTTAAATGATTTCGCTTTTCTCTGCAACAATAAAACAGTATGAAACTTAGAAATAATTGATCCTTGTTGAAAGCAAAACCAGCCTTTTGGGTTTATTTAATGTTTACATGATTTTCTAGTAGACTTCAGGTTTGAAGATCCAAATTACAGAAAGATCCATTATCTGGAAAACTCCAGGTCCCGGGCATTCTGGATAACAGGTCCCATACCTGTACTATAAACATATAGAGTATACATATATATGTTTGATACTTACAAGATAATTAGTTTCCCAGCAAACAAAAAGAAGTCAGTTATGCAGGACGATTGTTACGATTGATATCCCAAAACCCAAACAATCCCCCAGGTCTGAGTCAGTCATGTGCCTATAACAGTCACCTTTCACTTCAGGAGGAACCCTCTGCTACTCTGGTGGCACCAACTCTTAATGTGAGAGGACCAGGGAGAGAGTTCTGGGCAGGCAAGGGAACCGCACATATTACAGGAACTGAGAACAAAAAGCTAGGTTCGGGGACAGGCCAAATGAGAGCTGGCAGTACAGATACAGGAGACATAAGAGTAGTCTGGGTCACAGGCCAGGTCAAAACACACCGATATCAAAGTACAAAGCAGGATCCGTAAGAATAGTCAAGGTACAGGTGGGGGTTAGGACAGGGAGCAGACAGTACAGAAACAGGGACAGGTGAGGTCAAACACGCTTTAAACAATAAGAAATTGCACCCAGGAACTAGCAAAATAGACCTATGTTGGGCAGTTAGAAACTTTCCAGGGCCCCTTTAAATTCTCAAATTCCACGCCAATACACATGACATCATGATGCCAGCATCCGTAAACCCAGAAGCACCTGTCGCGCATGCCAAAAGGAAGGAGATTTTGCATCAGCGCACAGGCTTGGAGACTGAGAGCATCCCCGTGATCACCGCGGCGGGCATACCTGCTAGACCACCAGTGTTCATTACAAGGATTATTTGTGCATTGGTAACCTCCCAAAAACAATAGATTTTTCCTGATTACAATTATAGGCAAATGATTGCAATGAATAGGATTTGTGCTGAACATATTTGCATTAAAAACAAAAAATCGATGGTTTATGTTAATCATTGAACTGAACAGATAAACTAAAGGTACTGCATCGCAACACTTCGCCATGCCAGGCAAATTTCATCTGGACAATGGTAATTCACGAAGATCCGAAGTTACACACAGGTTACCGAACGCTTGCAAAGTTGCGCCAGCGAAAATACAATCAGCAGTCCGAAGTTCGCTAATTTGCATACGGCGTGCAGTTAAAGTACAACTGCCGACTGGCCGCATATGCTGCAATTCGTATCCCCCAGCCCACGTCGCCATTGACTGCCAGTTGCTCCCCACTTTCCAGCATTGCTCCTCCGTCGCTTCATGACATGTTTTTTTCTTCCTGCACCCCCAGCCCCCACACTGCGCTGCCCCGTCTCCCTCCTCTGCCAAACTAAATCTTATTCCCTCCGTCGATGTTTCAGTGCTATATCAGCCAAACATGGTTATTTTGTTACAGACAAGGCATCTGTGACATGCACTTACGGCTGTAGAGAGCTCATGTAAGTACAGTGCGCCTAATGGTGTGCTCCTCTCCCTCCAGAGAAGGCCGGTGTGGCCTTGTGTGTGGGCTGTGGGAGCCACATCCTCGACCAGTCCATCCTGAGAGTGGCCCCTGACTTGGAGTGGCACGCAGCCTTTCTCAAGTGCGCCGAGTGCAGTCAGTACCTGGATGAGAACTGCACGTGCTTTGCACGAGACGGCAAAAATCAGTCCTGCAAGAGGGACTATATCAGGTGAGCAACGCTGCGCCTACCCACCCATACATTCTTTATAATAGTGTTATAAATTAATGCAGCACTGGAACAGCGACGGAGGGAATAATATTTAGTTTGGCGAAGGAGGGAGATGGTGCAGCACAGTGCCGGGCTCTTCTCAAGAAGAGCGGAAGTGGCGTTTTAGTAAGTTACTTTTTAATAAAGGCTTTGCAATTTAAAAGTTTAATTTGTGTTGGTGTTTATTATTCTATGTATATTAACAAATTTTTTTTTAAAAAATTCTGATGCCTATGATTAAGGGAAGGTGTTCCCGAAACGCGTAAGGCCCATGTATCCTTGCAGTTCTCTACAATAAAAACCTGCTTTTTACCCGAGTGCCGTCCTCCTGTTCGTATATTACTGTTGGCAGTGGGGACACTGCGGACTGAGCACCCGGCACTACAGAGGAACAGCTAAGTGGTGGTGAGTTGAAGTGGTCCTTTTCGTTTTTGAGAGATTACTGTGGAGTCCAAAACTGCACTGCATACTCCAGGAGAATACTTACCAGGGACCTATAAAGTTTACTTGAGATTATGTCCCTTTTATGCAAGACAGAACTTTATTTGCTTTAGTAGCCACAGAATGACACTGCCCAGAATTAGACAACGTGTTATCTACAAAACACCCTAGATCCTTCTCAGTTAAGGAAACTCCCAACACACTGCCATTTAGTATATAACTTGCATTTATATTTTTTTGCATAACCTTACATTTATTAACATTGAACCTCATTTTAAAGTTTGCTGCCCAGTTTTTCAATTTAGTTAAATCTCTCTGCAAAGTGGCAGCATCCTGCATGGAACCTTTAGTCCTGCGTAATTTAGTATCATCAGCAAAAATAGAAACAGCACTTTCAATGGCCACTTTCAGGTTATTACTAAAGTAGAAAAGCAAAGGACCAAGTACAGAGCCCTGCAATACTCCACAAACAACACTGATTCAATTAGAAAATGTTCCATTTACCACCACTCTTTTTAATCTATCCTTCAACCAGTTCTCTTTCCAAGTACAAATACATGTTCCAGGCCAATATTCCTTAATTTAACCAGCAAGTGGCACTTAATCAAATGATTTAGCAAAGTGTAAGTAGATCACATACACTGCCATCCCAGAATCGAGGTCCCTGATCACCTTCTCATAAAAAGATATTAAATTAGTCTGGCATGCTGG
Source organism: Xenopus laevis (assembly GCF_017654675.1). Taxonomy (NCBI): domain Eukaryota; kingdom Metazoa; phylum Chordata; class Amphibia; order Anura; family Pipidae; genus Xenopus; species Xenopus laevis. Next base: position 74,641,038 of record NC_054388.1, read on the forward strand.
TACAAACTCACAGTACTATTATTTGCAATCAGTTAAGTTTCTTATCCCTTAATACCCCTTCGAAAAGCTTTTCTACCACTGATGTCAGGCTAACCAGCCTATAGTTTTGAGGCTGAAAACAGGATCTCTTTTTGAATAGCAGCACCATATTAGCAATTTGCCAGTCTCTCACTTAATACCCTGGGATGAATACCATCCGGTCCCTGGCCTTTGTTTATCTTAACATGTTCTAGTCTCTTTTGAATGTCCTAGTGCGTGAACTATGCATCATTAGTTGTATTACTAGAATTGTGACTATTAAGAATAAAACCTTCATTGTTCCTCATTGTGTAGACAGACAAAAAATAACAGTTCAGAATCTCTGCTTTTTTTCTCATCAGCCAGGTTAGAGCAGCCCTTCCTCCATAATTTTTTATAAAATATAAATAGTTTTGGATTCTTTTTACTTCTTGCTACAATACCCTTTTCCATCTCAATTTTATTGAGATGGAAAAGGGTATTGGTGGTTTATTGACCTCATCGCACCTGATGAATGTTTTGACTGTCGGATTATTTACCTTGCAGGATCCTGGAAGCAGCAAACTGTTATTCACAAGGCTGTTATTTAAAATCACATGTTTGATTTGCACATGGAGTCTGATTTACATAGATCTGGTACAATTCTCATTAGAGATCGCATCACTATCCTTGGATAGCTGGGGAGAGGTTTGAGGGATGTTCTTTTAAGAATACATCCTTTATGTTGGTGGACTGCGTCCCCCAGCATGCTTATCCCCTGACCATATATTGATGCATGCAGCGAAATTTGAGAAAAGCATAAATAAGCAAAACTGTTTTGACCCTCCTTAGAGCTTACTAAATAATCCCTTTTTCAGAGAGGAAAAATGTTAACATATTAATGGGTCATAATAAAATTATGCTTTCGGAAATTTTGAAATATAGTGTTCTGGCAAATGCCAGAGAGGCTGCTATAAGGTGCCATAGAAAGTCAGTATTTACTGGGCAAGTGGGGCTTTTTGGGCCTCTATGTGGGCTGATTGAGCCTCTGTGTACCTGAAATAGCAGGGCCTATTTCAATTCTCAGTCCGGACCTGAGTGTAAATAATAAGCAGGGTTGGACTGGTGGGCCCGTTGCTTCTATCTCAGGGTCCCCCTCTGGCCCCCCCCTGCCACATTCCACCTTCAGAACCCGTCCTGCTCCACCCGCCTCCTTTATTTTTGCCACAACCAACGGCAGAAACAGCTCACTTGGATGGGGAGCGAGTCTGGGCTGGTGGGGCCCAAAAAAGCCAGGGCCCACCGAGTTTTTTTTCGGGGTCTTACCAGCCCAGCTCGAGCCACTAACCAATATCTTCCAGTTATGCCCTTAAGTGTTCTTTCTGAACCATGTTCTCTTGCACTTGAACCAAGAACAGCAAGAGCAGCTTTGTAATTTGGTGTTACCAGGGGCAATCCTGGCCCCTCCTATGCCTGAGGCAGCAGCAGTTGCTGCTGCCCCCCTCCCCCAGGAATTCGCTCTTAAAGTACCAAGAGCAGCATTTTTGCTGCCCCTGGTACCTAGTGGGGTGCTGCCGCCTGAGGTTGACAGTCTCGACTCGCCTCATTTGTGAATCACACCTGGGTGTTCCCAAGATTCTCAGCCAAAGATTTTTATAGTCCTCCAAACTTTTGTCCTCAAAACCCATTTCAGAAACATATACTTAAGCTGTGCTCTCTGAAAAGAAGTAAAGTTTTACGTCCCCTATATCTTAAAACAATAGGGCCTTTGTTTTTGGTGTCAGATACAGACTTCCAAATAAACTAAAATGCACAGCACGCTAGTTTTCAGATGGCTAAAACTTCACAATTTTAGCATAAATTATTAAATAAATATCTTAACTTTTTATCAATTTTTTACTCATCCTTTGTTTAGATATTTAATCCATAAAATGGGTGTTGGCTGAGAACATTACAGACTGCAGTGAATGGCGCTTGGATAGAGATTAAATGTTAGAATTGTCAATTTTAATTAAAAAAAAAGCTTATAACCTTCAGACTGCAGTGCATATTTATGTTTCCAAAGGAAACTCTTTGTTAATCTTGCTGGGCCGTTTTAAACCCATACTGCTGTAAGTATTGGTCTAAAGTGGGCACGAATGGCATATTTGCTCTGAGGAAGCAGAGCGTTATCATACTATGAAATGAACTGCTTGATGAAATACAACACTCTTTTCAGCTGCTGAGGACAGAGATTACACTCTTTTAGGCAGTTATTTAGTGGCTATTTCTTATTTACTGTTTATCACAGCCTGTTGGAAGAGAGACAGTGGCTGGTAAAGCTGTGATATGCTACCGTATACCAGGGGTATTTTAAAGTTTTATTATGTTTTTTTTTCTCTCAACAATTTTGCATTTGATGGATGACACAAACTGCCTTCTGAATGTCTTACTAGGCAAAGAAAAACATAGAAAAGAGGTCATTATGGATTTTACTCAAGTTAACCTTTGCTGTCAGACAGTCTCGGCAGATTAACTGAAGGTGACTGTGGATGGAGTGGTGTCACCATTGAAAGATGAAAGGTATATTTGAGATTTTATAACTGGCAAACAACTACCAATTATTGTGACAGTGAGTAGGCACCCCAGTAACAAATACAGTACAGCAAAAAAGTGCTGTTGGAATAATTTTCTTACTGTAAGAATTGGAAGTATGAAGGAAGCAATGGCATAAAAACTGAAACTTAAATTCCTTAAGGCAGACATGAGTTTTGTTTTCGACACATGTAACAAATCCTTAGTTAATTAGTTCAAAAATGTTCTGCTAGAGGAAGCCAAAAGAATCAGATTTTAGCACAAAGCGCCAAAAAGAGAGACTCTGCGGTACTCATTAAAAGAAACATGTTCAATTCCCTAGCATAAAATGACAGAATGTTTCTATGCTTCTCCAGTCCACAGTTTGCAGATCTGGGAAATATATTATTTAATCCATTCTTATAACTGAAAATAACTGACCTGTTGAGATCCCACATTTTGCTGTTGCTATCCAAGGAACAAGAGGCCAGAAAACCTCCTCAACTGTGCCAAGAGCATCCCCATACTGCTTGTGTGACGTTCCATCGTTAATATGCATTCTGACTTTGAAAAAGCCCAAAAATGTCCCCACCAGAAGAACACTTAGCATTGGCTATGCAATTATTTCAGCCATTGCTGTTAAAGAAAATGTGGGATGTATAGATATAACAAATGGATTAATTGCAAGTATGTTCAGATAGGTAATACAATTAATTTTGGACATGGTGAATATAATATTTGTGAATTTTATAACTGTAAATCATGTTATGTAGTATATGGATTGCCCTGTTAGTGTAACCTGCACTACGTTGGGAGAACCATTAGACCATTTATGGTTAGAGTGGGTGAACATAAGGGAGCTACAGTATAAAAAGATCAGTCTCTATGATGGATAAGAAACGTCAGATACCGGTACTACTGTATATATACTGTACATTATGCAGAAGTACATGGAGGGAAATTTGAAGGAACACAGATTATGTTAATCAAGGGGATACAGAGTAAGCATAGGATAAAGGGGGAGATATGGATAGGTTGGTGTTGAAGTGGGAGCAGCAATTTCTTTTCGAGTGGCAGACCATTTATCCTTTTGAGTTGAATGAAGGAATTGAATAAGCCCCATTCCTGAAGAGAAGGTGAGGTGCTGATATGGTTAATTGTAGTGTGTGTAGTTTGAAACCACCTGCCTAATTGCAATTAACCAATATCTGTTAGGACAGAGACACACACGAAGATTCAGTGAGATTTAGTCGCCTCTCGAGGAAACTTTGGGCGACTTCCGAAATCGAAGCGATCTGAGTGCTATCCCACCAGCGATTTAGATTCTAGCTGGCTAGAAGAGGCAATTTGTCGCAGGGCAACTGAATCTCCCAGAATCTTTGCGTGCATCTCTGCCCTTAGGATACAAGGGGAAATGTTTTTCTAGTTTTAGAAAAGTCTAGTTTTAGAAAAGTCTAGTTTGAGTAAAACGTGTAGCATAAATGAACATAAATAAAGTTTTGAATATTTGTGTAGCTGTAATCTTACTGTATAGCTTATGCACTCCATGGTGGAACACACACTACTAATAAAGGAGACTCCATTGTGCAAACAAGGAAGGAGGCTGTTACCTGCAGGTAAAAGTTGCAAGTATGGATCGGTGGAACCCATTGGGAAAGGCTGAGGTGAACAAGAAAAGCAGTGATTTTATTCTACACTATATACAACTACAAACTATACCAGCAGTGGAATTCTAATAGCCTCCCGTTTTAAGAATTAAATCTCGAATGACTGTATAAAGTTTTTAAAATTTGATGGAATGGTTGTTTGTTATGAATTCCTCCTTAACTGATATTAATTTTAAAACTTTTTAACATATGTATTACAGCTATTTATTGTTTTAATTAGTGAGGTATATTAAGGCTGACTGGCTTGCCAAATTTTTAATAATATGTATGATAGCATGAATACCAATATTTTTTTTTACTTTAATGCAATTTCACATTATTTCAAGAATTTATTTCCCAGGCAGACATACTGTGCTATGTTATCAACGATAAATATCCTTTGGGTAAAAACTACTGAAAATGTACTCCATTGTTAAGAAGAACTGAAATTACCCTACAGTTGCTCATGTTCTCATACTAAACCAACTTATATTTTATGATGATGATATTTTATTTCAATTGCCTTTGATATTGATTGTGACTATACCATACAACACATTGAAACTGTAAAGTAAACGGACAAATGATTGAGTCATATACTGTCAAGGTGCAGAGAAAAGAAATGCTATTAATAAAAGTGTTGAAATGTTGTTTTGGCTTATAGTGTCTATAAGTAAAAACTATTTTAACAGCAACAACATATTAGGTTTGACTGAGTTCTCAGTTCAGTATCTCTTGGGCAATATGAGCTCACTCAGGGATCATGCAGTTTCAAGACAGAAGCAGCTACGACCGAGTAATTGTTTTTAGAGAGCACAGAGAATGGATTAAGTTCAGGGAAGCACAATCATCTCTAAATTGACGTCCCTTGAACCAATTAAGCATTTTCAAGCTCAGTAAACATTGATGAGGTCAATGGAATGGACACTTTTATTGAGTTTGTTCTTAATGGTTGCACCCTTGCTTATTTGTTAAATACATCTGAAGCAGAAGTCACAATAACAACCTTCTTTAACTCCTCTATTCAGAAAGGTCAGGTTAGATGTATATAAGAGATGCGTAAACTGTCGTCAAAGCCACAGACTAGATTAGTTATTTGGGTTAGAACAAGTTTGTACTTCAGAGTAGACTTGCTGCTTAATGTCTGCAACTTCTGCCTTACAAGACTGAAGGCAATATAGGGACAAATAAGAGTGATAGTAGAGAAGCCTGCATGAACAACAATAATGCAAAGCATTTAGTTTGAATGATCATATTATTTTATTATTATCATAAACTGTGAGGTCATTTTTATGCTAACAGGGCATTGGTCATGAATATTAAAAAAATCAAGTTCGATTTTGTTTGGAAGAGTGATGAGCGAATTTTTTTCGACAGGCATGGATTTGCACATTTTGCCATCTGCAATTTTTTTCACAAAACTGCAGCAAGAATGTGCTGCAGAAAATTAGTTGCAACGAAAATGTCACAAAGATAAAATTGTCGGTGATTACTTGATGCATTACTGATGCATTTGGAGTAAGGAGAAACGTAAAAATGTGTCAAAAATGTGTCGCTTGTTGACTATAATGCTATGCATACATTTTTTGGTGAAACAGGAGAGATTCGCTCATCACTAGACTAATGCAATGAGAATAAATGGAGATGCACCTTGCAAACTTTTTTATTTTTCGTGTCCAGGCACTGCTCTTTGATACAAACTGGTAGCTTTGTAATGGAGCCTTTCTCTGTACCCCATTAGTCAATGTGCACCCATGATTTGCTGCCAGCTCATGCTAGCCTGTGCTACCACTGACTGGAAGCTTTAGCAGCAGAGAAGACTAGTGCTGGATATGTGAGGCATAATCAGTATTAACATTGCTCAACTCAGCAATGATTTGATAAGGATACAAATGGAATGTATTAATGTACAATAGAAATCAAAAACCGAGTTGCATTCATAATATATAATTGCCATAATATATAAGCGCCAGTTGTAAATAAAAGGTGAAAATCGTGCAGTGCCAAAATCAGTTCAAATAGGCAAGTATTTCTGTAGCTCTAGTATAATAAAAACCATCAGTATTGCAATGAGAAAGAACAAAGATACTGTATCTGTTTAGCAGGACAGGCAGAGTGATTCTTCTTGTTTGTCTTGTGAAAGCTAAAGCCATCTGGCTAGGAGGAGCAGAAGTAAAAAAACTTGCCTGCTGAGCTGGTTAGATGCAGGAGTTGCCTTCATCACCCTAGGAGAGTTGAGCCAGGGCAGGGAGGTGCACAAATAAGAGTTGTGCTAGGTGATTTTATCTATATTGTATTTCCTCCTAGCACCCCTGTGATGCTCTTTCTGCCCTAAATTTAAGATAACCTTATGAAGACAGAGTAGTTCCGTAACAAAATTGGTGAATTTACCTACATATTGCAGTGTGTTTCTTTGTGATTTTCTGCATTGGAAGTCTATTAGATCCTACTTATTATGTAGTCTGGAGGGACAAGGTTACTTTATAACTGAAACAGGCTCACGCCCAGGCCAGAAGCAGTTACTGAATAATTTCTAACAACAAATGCACTGTAAGCAGGCAATGTAGCAGGGAAATAAATATGTATAACATACACATTTGCAATTGTCACTGCAATCTATATCAAAGAAAATCCAAAATATTGTGGGTTCTCACTCCATAATGTGGAATCATTCCTTCACATGACACTGGATGGATGCTCACAGCATAATGTGGAATAGAAATCATTCAAGCAAAGTAGCTTTCAGATATGCCAAGTAGCTTTCACAGATGTGTGAAATATTCACAGCAGTATATATACAGCACATAAAACTGGACAAAGTTTCTATTGAAAAGAAACATGCCATGCCGTGGTTCATACACCTTGTGCATTTCTTGTGAATGAATATGACATGACTGAGATAGTCATGTGCAGGTCAACCCAAAATATTTGGGACAATGTTTTACCCACAGATCGCATGTGTTAGAAAACCCAGAGGCAAGTTTCAGGCAAGTTGCCACCAGTCTGTCTGCTCCCTGGCCTCTTTGTATTGCTCCAAGCCCCACTAGTGACAGGGCAGCACTTGTTTATATTCTGGTGCTTGCCCAGCCTCCTCAGATAGCATAAGAAAAGGGAAAAAGGGCAGGGTAGGCATTGGTATATAAACTGGCATAATGCAGTGCCTCGGCATGTGGTACTGAGGGTTAAGGTTGGTGAGGGTCGAAAATGTTTAACCTGCACAGAACTACTCTGATACAGTGAAAGATTTTGGTCAATATTAACAGTTGAACAAGGCCATAAACAATGCATAGGGGTCAGCTTAGCTGCCACAAAGTAAATGTTAAGAATTAACACTATGGTCCACTGACCAATTACAATAAGCCCATGTTTGATAAAGAAAGGGATAGAAAATGTCTAAGCAAATCCAGAATTCGGCCAAGGTTTGTTTTGGCACAAACAGATGTGTTCCCTCGAGTTATTCTGCAAGGCATTAATATAAGGGTTGCAAGGCTTCCTGCTGGCAATCACCCAATTCAATAACCAGCCCGGTACTCATTATAGTACACCATAGCAGCAAACACACGATTGAATCATCCAGCCAACATCCATATTCATGATAGCGTCAATCACTATGAGTGAGGAAGCTCCAAATTAATAGAAAATTGTGCAACAACAGAAGCAAATAAACAATCTTCATATGCCATCTGTGGGTAATTAGTTAGCAGCAAGCCATCTCCTCTTTTGAGTTTGTAATATGGATCTTTTTTTCCCCTTAATTTATGTAAATTTCCACAATTTTTAGGCAAAACAAATTATGTAAACTGTTGCTTTATAATGAAAAGTAAACTTTGTTTACAGTTCAATGGATACAATTCTTTTATCGTGAAACAGTTGGATGCTCCCATAGGAAAGCAAATTTTCTATTTTTTACACAATGAAAGAAAGCTGAGGCTCTGATCTCCTAAACCTCTGTTTGGTATTCTGCATAGCTCTCAGTGCCATTAACACTTCTGATAACCTTTTGTGAGTGGGTTTATATATGCCCATTAAGTAATGCAGACTGAAGTGCTTACACATTAGCATTATGTCAGCAGACGTCTTATGGCCACCCACTCATATATAAAAAGAATGTGTAGACTATCATAAATAAACTATATAAATTCTTTCTGCTACAACATATGCATCTCGATGTACTGTTATAGCCTATTAGTATAAGAAACGGTGTTGCTTTGACATCATTATAGTTGTAGGCCTCCTTACTGAGAATAATGGCGCCATATGGGGCTGCCTATATGTATCATTGTTGAAGACAGCAGTCACACTTAGATGTGGCACAGGTGGCTTTTTCCATTACTATAAATATCTATTTTTTTTATATTTTATTTTTTATTTTATATTTTTATTAAACATGTCAGGTTACATAGTCAAAATAGACTGTAAAATATTGTTTTATGTGATTGTTCATGAATACATCAATAAAGTTTACATTTCCTTCTACATTTACCGTGTCCCACCTCTCATTATTCAAAGGATGATGCAGGTAGTGTGGTTTGGTGATCGTGGTACCAGGATTGTTTCCAATAACCAATTCCTGGGATCTTTGAGTTAATGAACCCCGGAACAGAATGATTTCCAGATTGCAATGGAACAAGTTATAGTCAGGACTTAATAATCATAAAAAAAAGAAAACAAAACCAACAACTTAACATGGTGCCTCCATTAGTTCGTCTCTCGATCATATGATTCCCTTAGAAGGGATGAGCCTTGTATTCTGTCATGGTTATAATTTACTCTGTTCCGGAGCATGTCAGCAAATTAGTACCGTTCTGTATACTATGTTGAGTTTGGATCATAAGTAGAGATCATGAGTAGTATTCCTGCTTAGCTCTTAATTGCTCACTAACCAGTAGCCCTTTCCCGTATCTCTTTATTTAGCCAGAGAGGAGGGCATGGGCTATACCAGAGGAGGCAATGTATTGAATCCACGGGTCCCATATTTTTTTAAATCTTGTCTGTTTGTCATTTAGAATGCTTGTCAATTTCTTGTTGACTATGATCCAGTTTATCTTGCTTTTGAGTAGCTGTATAGGTAATAGTGGAGATTTCCACAACCTAGCTATAATTAATTTAGCTGCTGTGAAAATGTGGGTAATTAGGGCCCTGAAATGTTTATTTATGTTCGGAATTATGCTCCCCAGTAGGGCTTAGTTCTGTGAATTGCGCAAATTGATGTTAGTAACTGAAAATATTATTTCCTAGACCCTTGTCCAGGGTACATTGCCACCATATGTGGTACATTGTGCCCTTGTCTTCACACCCTCTAAAGCATTGAGAGTCATAGTAATTGTTTATTTTATGTAATCTGGCTGGTAAAAGGTACCACCTTAATAAGACCTTATACCCCGCTCCAAGTAGAGAGGTGTTGATTGAGGCATGGGCTACTGAGTCCCATATCTTTAGACATTCTTGCTCATCTAGGGATCTTCCCAAGTCTCCTTCCCAGGCCCGGACATGTGGCAACTTTTGTGGAGAATATGACTCGATATAGGCGATATAATGCACCTCTAGAGTAGGGGTATGTAGTCCATATTGTTTCTAAATATGATGAAGGTGGTAAACCTGTAACTTTATATTTGGATTTTAGGAAATGCTGTATTTGTAGAAATCAAAACCATTCTCCAGGCCTGGGGGAGTGGAGCTGTTGAATTCGGTCCCATTGCAGTGGACCGGATAGGCCATAAAAGTGTTGCAATGCTGTTAAGCCTTTAGAATTCTGAATTTAGAAACACTGGAAGGCATTCCCATCTAAACCTGGTAGGAAGTCCGAGTTGCCTATAATGTAGGCTGCTGGAAGGTGTTGGGATAGCAATTTTGTTTTGCATTTAAACCCTTCTCCAGCATTGGGGTCAGATTATCGGGTCTTGACACATACGAGATCCAGGGGACTGAAGTTAGTTTAATTGGTTGGATCAATGATTCCTCCATTGTTACCCACTTTGGGGGTGGGTTGGCATACAGTAGAGGACTGATTGATAGTTGGGCAGCTTGTAAGTATTTACCAAAGTCTGGTACTTCCAAACCTCCCCTTTGTCTAGGTGCCTTAGAAACCCTAGGGGAATTGACTTTTCTATATAAAGTACATAACTTGATGTTGGAGATATTCGATATCTGATTTAGGTTCAGGGATTGGTAGGGTTCTGAAGTAATAGAGGATCTTTGATAGGATAGTCATTCTGACCGCATGAATATGGCCTATCCAAGATATTTCATATCTGGACCATGTCTCTAGCATTTCTGAAATTACTTTCCAAAATGGGGATAGTTTGTTTTGTAAAGGGCAGGTAATCGTGGAGTTATTTTGACTCCCAAGTATTTAAGATGCTGGGGCTGTCATCGGAAGTCAAAGTTTAATTTAAGAAGTTTGACTGTTGAGGGTGGGAGGTTAATGTTCAAGGTACTAGTTTTATTATAGTTAATCTTAAGTCCAGAAAGATCTGCACTTTTATTTAATGTTTGAACTAGGTTGGGTAATGTGGTTAGTGGGTGTGTTATTAAAATTAGGATGTCGTTTGCAAACAGACATAATTTATGGTTTACCAGGCCTATCTTTAAGCCTGTGATATTGGAGTCTACCCGGATCAGTGATGCCAAAGGCTTGAGGGCTAGTATAAAAAGAATGGGGCACAGGGGGCATACCTGTCTTGTGCCGCTTGACAAAGAGAAGACGTTTGAGAAATATGGGCACAACCGCACATAAGCCTGGGGATAGATATATAAAGCTTTGATTACATGGCAAAACTTTTTTTTAAAGCCCCATTTTTCTAGAATATAGTGCAGGTACGGCCATGAGATTGAATCAAAGGCCTTTCTCAAGTCAATTAACAGCAATAAACTGGGTGTTTCTCTGGATTGCATTATATGTATGAAGGCTAAAGCTCTCCTGATGTTATCTGATGCCTGTCATTTGGGGACGAAGCCGACCTGGTCTCTATCTATTATGTTAGGCAAGAACGAATTTAGTCGTTCTGCTAAATTTTTGCTAAAATCTTGGTATCTATATTCATTATTGAGATTGGTCTATAGTTGGAACAGTTATATACTGTAAGTCTGAGTCTGGCTTGGGGATCGGAGTAACCTGGGTGAGGAGGGAATCCCCGCCCCAGTATACCCTGTTCACAATTTGATTTAAAGGTTAGTTAGGTGTGGTATCAATAGTTTGGCAATTTGTTATAGTATAGAGCTGAGAATCCATCTGGCCCAGGTACTTTCAATTGTTTAATTGCCCATTTAACTTGATATTCTGTTAACTGGGGAAGATTAGCTGGTTCTAGAAATCTATAGGCTTGCTCCTTTGCTAGTGTCTGTTTGGAGGAGAAAAGAGATTGGTAGTATTTATTAAACTCCTCCAGAATTTTTAACTGAATTTCCTAAAATGTCACCCTGTGCTGTTCTAATTCTGAAGGGATAAATATCGATTTTTATATGCTGTTACTTTGCTCTATTCAATCATGGACACAGAGCTGTAAAATGGAGGAGTGATGATAAGAAGTTTCTATATACATCTATAATACAATACTGAGAATACAAATATACCCAAGCGCCTGGACTATACCACTGACCCAGAGAAACCATAGTTGGGTCTCAGTGTTTATCTTATTTTACACCCTGAGCAAGTGATCTGCTTGTGCTGCAGGTACCTGAGACAAGGCTATAAAATATTTTAATCAGAGACATATCTTGCAATGTACTACACAGGGCTCCAATGTAACCTTTACCCTTTGGACACACAAAACAAATCTATTTGCTTGGCTTTCAGTTTCAGAGATGTAATGGAGTGTCAAGGTATCTGAAGGCCATCTAAACAAACTATACAAAGTTCCTTAGTCAGATTATCTTTACTCATTCACCTTCCTGATCTACAGATTGCTGTCTTTCCCCCAAGAGCTAGCCAGTCAGGTGAAGTAAAAAACTACCACTTATTCTGCCAATCATATTGCAGATAACTTATTTCCTGTACAGTAGTTACTGGGGGGGGTGCAAAGCAGGAGCTCTGTGGGCCAATTTAAACCTGCAGATAAGGAACAAGTTCCTTGTTTACAAACCTTGAAATAGTAATGTCGTGGAGAATTCATTTGGAGCTAATCACACAACATTGTCTTTGTTCATGGTGTCTTACAAATGTCTGTATGAAGAATGTCTGTATGAATAGATAGAGACCAGGCTATATCATCAGCATATATTAGGTGATATAGCTTGTGCGAATAAACATTCAGGATTTAAAGATGTTCTATCCCACCCAAAGCTACTTCATCTTAAAAAAGAATACAGTATATTAACCTAGCTTTGTACCTCTAAAATAATCTTTAGCTTCTACTCACACTTGAAACAACCTACAGATTTTCTAATATTTAAAAAGGGATTAAGATCTCTGCCTGGCAATTATAGGCCAGTAAGATCAGGTCAGACAAATTTGATTGCTTTTTATGATGAGGTAAGTAAAATGCTGGACAGCGGAGGTGCAGTAGATGTGATCTATTTGGATTTTGCCAAAGCGTTTGATACTGTACCTCACAAACAACTGCTTTCTAAACTAATAGCTGTTGGGCTTAATGAAGTTGTTTAAAAAATGGTTAGGAAACTGGCTACAGGATCAGGTACAGAGGGTGGTTGTTAATGGTACATTCTCTACTTGGAGTAAGGTTCTTAGTGATGTTCCTCAGGGCTCAGTATTGGGTCCACTTTTATTTAACTTGTTCAATTATGTCTTAGGGGAGAGTATTGAACCTGAAGTGGCAGCTAAGTGGCAGATGAGATGCAATGTTGATAAATGTAAAGTCATTCACCTGGGATGTAAAAATATCCAAGTCCCTTGATGGGACTGCACTAGGAAAATCCATAATGGAAAAGGACCTTGGCGTACTTGTAGATAATAAACTTGGCTGTAGCAAGCAATGCCAGTCAGCAGCATCAAGGGCAAATAAGGTCTTAAGATGTATTAAAGGGGGCATAGATTTGTGGGAGGAGGGGTTATTCTTCCACTGCACTGGTAAGGCCCCATACAGAAAATGCTATACAGTTTTGTGCTCCAGTTCTCAAACAGGACATTATTGAATTAGAGAGGGTGCAGATAAGGGCAATTTAGCTGGTAAAAGGTATGGAAAATCATAGTTATAAGGAAAGACTGGCCAAGTTAGGGATGTTCACACTGGAGAAGAGGCGCTTAAGGGGTAATATGATAACTATGTATAAATATATAAGGGGATCATATAATAAACTCTATAATACTTTATTTACCAGTAGGTCTTTCCAGCTGAGTTACACATTACTTATGTGGGGAAATTTAGAAATTTAAATTAAGGCCTCTACAATGGACCCTGCTCAAGTGCCCTTAGGTGTGATGGCCGTGGATAACAGTACTGATAAATTAGAGATTTGCATACCTCCACAATAATAAATTGAGTAACTGCTCTTTCTTCTTCTGGGTATGGAGGGGTGAACAATTTTGGGTTTGGGCTTGTTGATGGTCTACCTTCTACCTATAGTTCAATTAAAGGGTACAGGATTCCAAAGAATATGCAGTTAAAATCAGCTTATATAGAGACCAGGGAGGGAAACAAGGCAGCAGGAGAGCTGCATAGAGCTTTACCAAACAAGCCACAGACCAATGGCCATTTCTTCAGTTAAAGGGAATTTGGTCAAGTTTCAGTGATGGATATAGGAATATTTTTTTCTTAATTATATATAATTATGTAAAGAGGTATATTTTGCTTTTTGTATTAATGAGAAATTATGCCTAAAGCAAGAAAATGCACTGGACCATGATCCAGTCCATATTCACAGTACTAACTTCCCTAACAGTTACAATACAATACTATTTTCCTGCAATTTTTGTTCCAACTGGTTCATATTATGCATAACGGATATAAAGAAATCAAGAAAATATATTGTGTTGTTCATTAAGGGGCAGATGTATGAAGGGTCAAATATCGAGGGTTAATTAACCCTCGATATTCGACTAGGAACTAAAATCGTTCGACTTCGAATATCGAAGTCGAACGATTTAGCGCAAATCCTGCGATCGAACGATCGAAGGATTATTCGTTCGATCGAACGATTAAATCCTTTGAATCGAACGATTCGAAGGATTTTAATACAACGATCGAAGGAATATCCTTCGATCAAAAAATCTCAGGCAAGCCTATGGGGACCTTCCCCATAGGCTAACATTGACTTCGGTAGCTTTTAGCTGCCGAAGTAGGGGGTCGAAGTTTTTCTTAAAGAGACAGTACTTCGACTATCGAATGGTCGAATAGTCGAACGATTTTTAGTTCGAATCTATGGATTCGAAGTCGAAGTAGTAGTCGAAGGTCGAAGTAGCCCATTCGATGGTCGAAGTAGCCCAAAAAACACTTCGAAATTCGAAGTTTTTTTAATTCAAATCCTTCACTCGAGCTTTGTAAATGTGCCCCTTAAATGTGCAGCTCTTCATAGATATTTATTTGCTGGAAAAGACAGTAGCCTATCAACTACAAAACTGTCACTGGCACAACTGATCTGGGGAAGCAAAGTCTCACCTTGAATAAACTATTTCTATTTCTCCCTCAAGACTGGGAAACCCTTAGTAAATTGAAAATCTCCCTGGCTCAGCATATCCCTTGTGTAAATGGATAACTATAACCCAGCATATTCTTCTTACACAAAATGATCTAATCCTCTTTTTACAGCATTATGTGAATCTGTGTAAGTAAACAAAAGCAGATGGTAGAGATTTTTACTGTGTTTGCCACAGCTCAGGAAAAGAAAAGAGTAGTTTTCTGTGATAGCATAATGCTATTTATTGGCTAGCTGGGTAATGTAAAACAATGCAAGTAATATTTTAAAGTTTATTTTATATTTTCACATTTTCTGAAACTGAAATGGATAAACAGTATATATATATATATATATATATATATATATATATATATATATATATATATATATATATATATATATATATATATATATATATATATATATGATGGAAAGTACACAAATGAAGTATGGATAATTTAAAGATCTATTGGTTGTACGGACCCCATCACTTGCGCACCAACCAATGTGGCTGGCCTGGTTATGCAGGATTATTGTTGTTTTCAGTGAATCCATTCCCTCTTATTCTCTCTCAAAATATCTGCACTGTTTCCCGAACATACGGCCCTCCAATGGGACACAGATTAATTAATTCAATGAATGAGAGGAGACAATATCCTTTATCAGATTTTCCATATGGGAATAAAGTATCTATACCCTGGCTCTGCTTTATATGAAGTTGCAAATGGCTTTTTTTTGTCACAGCCTGGGTGTTGTTCAGGAAACTCTGCAATATAAACTGTAAGAGATTTGGACACTGCTTGTATAAAAGGGAAGCATTGGTTTGGAAGAATATTTTGCAGTCTCCTAAACTTATGGAGGGATGTTGCTGCTGCATCCTAAATTTCCATAGAAACTCATAGGGGGTTATTGATTAAAGTCCAAATACCCAAAACGTGAAAAATTCGACTTTTTTTTTTTATAAAATCTGAATTTTTAGTGAAATAAAAACCTTGATTTTTTTCATGTTTTATTATACCTCGAGTATTGAAAAAGTCAGAATCCGAAAACCCGGCATCTCAGATCTTCGCTGGGTTTTATGCAAGAATCTAAATATTTTGTAGTTTTCTGGAAAAATTCAGAAAAATGTGTACGATTTGAATTTTTCGTATAATTTACACAATTTTTTTGCGTTCTTTCCCGCACTGAAATTTTTGGGAAAAATGTATTGATAAATAAGGTGAATTAACCTGTGCGGATTGGTCGGAGTATATTTCAGAAACAAAATTAGATAAATTCAGATTTTGATAAGTAATCACTCTAATGTTGATTGGACATAACCAGAAAATAATATGCATGAAAATTATGATACCCTGCACAGTGGCTTAAACGAGGATTAAGAATTCCTCCAGACTCAATATATGTACTAGAGACTTGTCTCTAGGAAACCCATATTATGGAACAATGACACTTTAAAGGGCATGACTCTATCAAATGGTTATTTTACACATCCCTGATGCATATCCATACTGTACATATGAATGTGCATTTACATAGAATGTGCAAAATAGCCATGTTTTTTACAAATTGCTTTCTGCAATCAGTGGTGTACAATTTCCATGGTAATAATGGGTTCACTTCAGGCATAAAAGTGTGCCCAGCATCAATAATACCATTAGAGCACAATTCTAGTGTTTAAAAAAATAGATTTGGCACAGTCAGTTGTGGCTCTTAGTGCAAGCTGCCAAGGGAACCCTGTAATTACTTTGCACCAATGTGTGCAGTTGCATTAAGGTTATCAGAACAGGGGGAAGGCTCAAGTTGCTTAAAGGAACAGAAACGCTAAAAAATGAAAGTGCCCTATGAGCACAAGCTGTGACAACCAAGGAGGGGGCAGAAGTGACAAGTGACTGAGGGGAGTGGACAGCAGCAGTTGGTGGGGAGCAGAACTTGAAATCCTGGACTTGGGGGTAGGCAGAAGAAGTATGTGCCCATGACAATTGCACCCTATGCACATGTCTATTCTGCCTACCCCTAGTTGTGTCCTAACCTGCATGACAGGTCAAAAATGAATATGCATGGGAAACATCCTCACAAAGGTTTTTATCAGTGTGTAAGTTAATACTAAGACTAGGAAATATCTAATATAAGTAATTGAAAAAAAACAACTGGACTTGCTATTTAATTATTGAAGACGTTTCACTACTCATCTGAGCAGCTTCTTCAGCTCAACTGACTGGTGCGGGAAGTTCTCGGCAAATAGACTCAATAATTACCCGGCAAGTCCAGTTGTTTTTTGAATTACTTATAATAGATATACCATGACCTGGATGAATGAAAATCTTCATAGTCATAAGTCTAGGGAACGCTACTTAGGGGATATTTTTATCTAAAAATTTTCATTTTAAATTTTTTTTTATCTTTTTGCATATTTTTTGTAATAAGTAGCACCCTTTTTGTGGTTAATACAATTATCCCAAGGTGTTGGATCAAGGTGCAAGGATACAGAGAAGTAAAACAGCTCTGTACTATCACACTCAGGCTGATTTGCATTCATGTTGTTCAGGAACATTTGTCATAAACAATTACTTTTATTGTCATATTTTATAAGAAACTCTATATTAGCTTTTTATGCGTGTACTGCTAAGCTTTTATTTATATTGCATTAAACGACTGTTACATTAAACTGCATATATGCTCCTTGAATTGTCCTTGTACTGAACCACAATTAACATATCACTGTAGTTTCCATGTTCCAACATCATGTGCTGCTCATCACTAACATGGGTTTGTCCCTGTACTTTGCATTTAGGAAAATTTTAGATCCACCTTCACTTGTATGATATTTAAAAGCTCACATTCTGGCATGGATTCAAGAAAAATCTTAGTCGGTTGCCATTTCTGCTGTCATCTAAACAACATTTACTCAAGCATTTGGTTCCCAAAAATAATAAACTCCATTGATTTAGAAGGTGTTAGTAGCCCATTTTGTGTCATAGCTCAAGAGAAAGTAAATAGCTCAAGGGAAAGTAAATTAAAATGAAAAGATATATTAGTGGCTGAGTGAGTTTACTTTGCCTAGAGGATTTATCCCCAGTCTTAGCAATATATCCATACAACAAATGAATAGTAGTTTGATCCTTTCCTGAGAAATATATATCTTTTTGTCTTTTTGTAGGGTTGACTTTGACTGTGCTTGTTGGGTTGAGAAAGGGTAAGTAAAAGTATAGCGCCCTGAAGATCCTATAAACCAAAAATGTAACAAAGGCAGTTTCACTGCCATCATATACAGTATGCTGTATTTCTTACATATGGAAGTTTAGAGATTTTTATGAGATATTTTATTTTGGACAGCACAATTGACACATGGATTCATTGAGCTGATATATGGTTACGAGCATTGTTTAGTTTCAAAAAAACTCTAAGACACATGACAAAGTTCAATGTGTTTACAACAGCTCCATGATTTGTTTTACACCTGCATGGCAATTATCCTCTGAGGTTTTCTTCACATATGCATAAGACATATCTCAGATATGTGCAATAGGCAGACACATGCCCTATTATACAGAACATTGGATCAAGATTACCCCATGAATTAATGCTCAGATAGGTCTCCAATTAAAAAAAACTTATAGGTACTTTATAATGTCTTTTTTTGTTCGTCTAGTTTTGTGAAATACCAGCCATACTTTTTTAAGCATTTATACTCATTTCACTCATGCACAATACACTGTGTACCTTTACCCCAAAGATAAGCACTGCCATGAAAATGTCCAGCAGTGTACAAGTATTGTGTATGATTAAATGAAAAATAATAAGTGCCAATCGGAAGGGGTAGGGGGTAGAACAGACTTTTGGAAGGACTTTCAGGGCACATCTCAAAAGCTGCTGGTGGCAGCCTTATTTTATTATGTTATACAATATGCCGCTGCCAATTGCACTCAGAATGAAATGACTTTAGTAGAATGCCCAGCAGCTGTGACTTAGTTCAGTAGCTTAAATTGTACATAAAGTGACTATTTTTTGAGATAATAGCTGGGGAATTAGAAAAGCTGGGAATAAAGACAGTTACACAAAAAGTACTTAAAAAGGGAAACAAGTCCAAAGGTAAAAAAATCGTTAACATCACAATCCATGACCCCATTCCACCCTGCCTTAATATGCATAAAATATTCACTTGTTTTTTCCAAGTCTGAGGCTGTATTTGGCAAGATATTCTGAACCTTCAATCTTTCTATAAACCCAGCCCTGTACCTCCAGATGGACATATAGGGAACTGCAGCATGTGGCTGGAGGCAAGGTTTGTGGACCTTGGTGGGAAGACATGTACATACTGTAGATTATAGATAAATATGAGGAATATGAGAACAACCAAGGCAAATAATGTAAACTATGGTATAGATTGTGCACCATTCTATATAGTTTTACATTTGGTTAGTTGGACCACTGCCTCATATCTTAGACCAGGGATCCCCAACCTTTTGAACCTGTGAGCAACATTCAGAAGTACAAGAAGTTGGGGAGCAACACATGCATAACAAATGATCTTGAGTTGCCAAATAAGTGCTATGGTTGGCCATTTGGTAGCCCTTATGTGGATTGTCAACCTACATTGAGGCTCTGTTTGGCAGTACATCTGTTTTTTATACAACCAAAACTTGTCTCTAAGCCTGGAATTCAAAAATAAGCATCTGCTTTGAGGTCACTGGGAGCAACATCCAAGGGGTTGGAGAGCAACATGTTGCTCACAAGCTACCGGTTGGGGAACACTGTCTTAGACCAAGAGAAAAGGGTCAATTCACACTGAGCAGGACCCTTATGCATTAGTTAGGACATTAACCCTTAAGTAATTGGAGAAAGTTGTGTGGTGTTATTTTTTTTTTTTTTTACAAAAACTCTGATCATGCTTTAACCCTTAATATTATATTGAGGAATTCTGGGAATCATAGCCTTGCAACACTGATTTGAGAAACACCCAAGGGAATTGTCCCCTTTCATCTCTTATACACTGTTCAAGAAATTCATATTTTTCCGCTGTATTGCATTTTAGACATTACCCAAAACGTCTCCTCTTCTGCTTTTCTCTGTTGTTTATTGTTCCATGCTGCCTTCACAATGATCTATACTGTCTCCTATTTTGTTCCGAAGTCCATTACAGTCTGTTTTTTTACACTGTCTTTTGTATATAGCAAACCCTCTAAGGCCTACATCACATTGGGCGTTTTGGTGTCCTAGCAGTCAAACACCTGCACTATCCAGCTTCTTTCAAAGCACAGGGAACACTGGCTATGGATATTGGCCAGTGACCCAACAGAGGCAAGAGGATCATCCAAAGAGAATACCTCAAGAATGGGGAACAGACAAAACAGGGAATTTAGAAGGCAACTTCTTTCCTGAAGATATCAGTTGCAAACTTTGTATAGTATTATTTCCATTTAGGCATATTTGCCAGTATCACAGAGAATCATAAAACAAACACCAAAAATAGCATTATGTACAACAGCACTTCAGGGGGTTTGACCAAAACTGCCCTATGCTGAAAGTTTGCAAAGTGTTAACAGACCCAAAAACATGTGAGTGTCACAATGAATGATTCAATGAGTGAATAACATGAGACTGAGCTATGGCAAAATTAATTAGAATGAATAGAGGCTGAAATCATATTAAGTAATAAATGCATTAAAATGTTTTAACTGAGCATTTTTGTTACACAGCTAATTAACAAAATCTATCAGGGATAGTGTTTCTTTCACTCAAATGTAAAAGATAAGTGTAGTTTTTATAGTGCTTTTAGCCCTTTGTGCTAATTATCTATTGTCTTATAAAGCAGTTATGTAGCCTTGCCAGACATTTGACCTGAAGGCTTCTGGATTTCTGTCTGCTGTCTTCTAATGCCATGGAACCCCAAATTGCCTGGCCTCAAGTTTTATTGTAGTGAAAACAGACCTATTTGTAGTGAGGTCAAGCCATGTGAATATATCTTAGCTGAGATGCTGCTTTATTTAACCTGGACTACAAACGCCTTTAAAGTTGCATTTAGAAGAGTTTAAAGCCATTATTTTGACTGGGGCCTGTTGGACCTCAATACCTATAGTGTATGTTTTTATTCCAGCATATTGTACAGTGTTCATTTAGATTCTGAGGGGCCGATTCACTAAGGGTCGAATATCGAGGGTTAATTAAGCCTCGATATTCGACTAGGAATTGAAATCCTTCGACTTCGAATATTGAAGTCGAAGGATTTAACGCAGATAGTTTGATCGAACGTTCGAAGGATAATTCCTTCGATCGAACAATTAAATCCTTCGAATCGAACGATTCGAAGGATTTAAATCCAACAATCGAAGGAATATCTTTCGATCAAAAAAAGTTAGCCAAGCCTATGGGGACCTTCCCCATAGGCTAACATTGACTTCGGTAGCTTTTAGATGGCGAACTAGGGGGTCGAAGTATTTTTTAAAGAGACAGTACTTCGACTATCGAATGGTCGAATAGTCGAACGATTTTTACTTCGAATCCTTCGATTCGAAGTCGTAGTCGTAGTCGAAGGTCGAAGTAGCCCATTCGATGGTCGAAGTAGCCCAAAAAATACTTCGAAATTCGAAGTTTTTTAACTTCGAATCCTTCACTCGAAGTTAGTGAATCGGCCCCTGAGTATTCACCAACTGTGGAACATAGAAAACCGACCCCAATTTCTTGATCAATAACCTTTAAAATGAGTCTGTCTGGGTGCTGGGAAATAGCAAAATAGCTGATTAGACTATTCAATATGGTGTAGGCAATGGCAAGGTACAGCAAGTGTGGCTTGAGCAGGATAATTGTAATAATAAGTGCAACAGGAGAGAGAGCAAATCACTAGGAGTGAGTGGAATTCAATACTCGAATATCTTATGGCTGGGGCTATACACTGTCCTCCCTTGTATAAATTCAGCTTTAATAACCATGGAACGTAGTCAGGAACGAATTCCTTCCTTTTAATTCTTTAGGTGGACTGGGGGTGAAGAAAGAGAGGGATGTGATGTCAGGGGAAGAAGCAGTTCACTTCCTTATATTCTGAGCAGGTAGAAACATGAGGCAGAGCTCTCTCTGTAATATAATGTTATTAGCTGCAGTAAATTCACATTAACTCCTCAGTAAACTGCTGGCTTTGGGGGTAGAACTATTTGAGAAGCTGTTTGTTAGTTTCTTGCTGTTTGTTTGCTGTTTTACAGCAGTTAATCTCACTATAGTTACTGAGACAGCATGGAAGTCAGCCTGGGCCCAACAGGCATCCTCTGTATTATATAGAAATCCAGCCTGTGACACTGAGCTGCTGCTACTGCAACTCATTAGAGTATACAGAGAGCTGTAGTTGGACTATACAGAGAGGGCAGTGAGGCTCATTTGGGAGTAGAACAAGCCTGAATATATTTATTTGCTTGGGCTTTGCTTTATTAAGTCTGCATATTGCACAGTATTTCTAGAGAAATAGTTACTTGATTCAGCAGCCTATCCTATCATTTTACTGGGCTTTATTGCAAAGATTGTTATCTATCTGTATATGTGTGTGTACTAAGCTGTTGGCGAGCGGGTCTCCTCAGTGTGGAAGGGCTGTCTGAGAGCGGGTCTCCACAGTGTGGAAGGGCTGTCAGAGCACGGTGCTCCACAACATGGAAGGGCTGTCTGAGCACAGCACTTCACAGCATGGAAGGGCTGTCTGAGAGCGAATCTCCATAGCATGGAAGGGCTGTCGGAGAGCGGGTCTCCACAGCGTGGAAGGGCTGCCGGAGCACGGGGCTCTACAGTGTGAAAGGGCGGTCGGAGAGCGGGTTTCCACAGCGTGGAAGGGCGGTCGGAGAGCAGGTCTCCACAGAGTGGAAGTGCTGTTGGAGCGTGAGGCTCCACAGCATGGGGGCTGTCAGACCGCGGGTCTCCACAGAATGTTTGGGCTGTCGTAGCGCGGAACAGTGTGTCAGAGCGAGTCTCTACAGCATGATTGGCCTGTCGGAACAAGTCTCCACAGCAAGTTTGGGCTGTTGGAGTGAGTCTCCACATCATGGATGGGCTGTCGGAGCAGGTCTCCACATAGTGGAGGGGCAGCTACTGGACCAGCATGGTAAGTGGTTGGTTGACCTTACCCTCTGAGCCAGGTAAAAACGGCTGGAGGGGTTGGGTCTTTACAGAGCTTCTATGAAAGAAGCATGGTATGTGTTTGTTGACCCTACCCTCAGAATTGACAGGGGCAGCCGAGGGCCCCCAGAGCAGAAGGGTAAATTTGGTATCTGGGATGGAATAAAATTGCCTACCATGTTAGCATCATAGTCCACCACATGGGCTCCTGTTCTTAGCAGTGAACTATATGTCAGGCAACCTTGTTGGAAGTTCACCTTGCTATAACCTGTCCAACAATTATACATCCACAGGGGGGTAGCTTTTTATGCCGGCAATTGCACATGGTCATAGATTATTTAAAGATATTTCAATGAAGGAATGTAGTTTTTTTTTAAAAGGTTTTTATTTTTAAAATTTCAGAAGCATACAAAATATAGTGCATACAGAAAAAGATTGTTACAGGTATATTGCATTTCGCATCTCTGAAAGCCTTTTTTAATTTACAGCCTTGGGATCCCCAACATAGAGGTAAGTGACAAGAATGAAAAAAGAAAAATAGAAGTAGGAAAGAGAAAACAGTATAAAGAAGAAGTAGGGGGGGGGAGGTGGACGAATCTGGAAAGGAAACAAATAAAATGATAAACCAGCATCACAATCTTTGGAAGCCTGCTTGAGACAGCAAGACATTGCAATAATCTATTAACCATATTGAAAACCAACTGCAGGTTAAGTACAGGTGTTTGGACAATCTGAATAATGCTAGTCGGCTAGGGTCTAGATGGGGGCTTCAAGCCAGTCCATTGGTTAGGTCGGAATATTTACAGTTCTGTTTGTATAGGTTTCGTTTCGCAACAGCCAGTGTCTAGATTTTATTGAATTTCGTAAGGCACCCCCTTGCGTAGTAAATCTGTTCCAGAGCAGGTAATGTTTGTTCCACCAGAGATGAAGGAATGTAGTTAGTTCTGTTTTGCATACCTATGATATTGACCAGAGTACTGCACAGGTAAATTTAGAAGAGGGAGAAAGGAGGTTTTCTCCTGTGACTGCACAGTGGGTTGATTGATACAGACGCTACTACTGCTTGTGCTAGGTGACAGCCTGCTTGGATTTCCTATCATCGACCATCTGCAGATTCCCGAGCGACAGCAGGGCTGCTGAACTTCTCTCATGGTGGGAGATGCAGCTCCTGCTCGTAGCAGAGTTTGGCGCCATCCTCTCTGTAGGTAGAGGCAGCCTAATACTCAGTGGTTGATATAATTACATAGTGCTGATCTCAAGTGAGGAGCAGCAGTGCATAGTAGCAACCCCTTATGGAATTCTGGCTGTGAATATTGCCTTGGGGTGAGGCTGGCAAGGTCCTATTTATTTGATAAAATGTTAATAAATACTGTGGCCATTTTCACCATTTCTGGCTCCTTGTGTTTCATTACTGTGTGTAACTAAGGCGTTCAATGGGATAGCTGAAGGTGAATGGTCAATTGAGGAGTCCCATTGTCAAGGTCATAAAACATTTTTCAAGTGTGTTATTTTTCCAATGTATTTTTTTGTTTATTATTTTTAAGATTCAGTCAAATCCCAGCACTATTTTTGCACTACCTAGATCTTTAATGTACGCAAAACACACAAACACAAACAGCTATGCAAGAGAATTCACAAATGATAATCATCCTTACCCACTCTACAACAGTCATCTCACTGTTATCTAATACACCAGGACTACTATGAAATTTTTACTGGCTAATACTACACCTTACTGATACTTCAGAAGGGCTGATATAATGCTGTTTATGTTTCAAGCTGGAACAACTTTATGAAGCCAAGAATAGTTTTGTGTAAACAGAACAGGTTGGATTCTCAGTTGAGGATCCTCTTGAATCAGTTGGGCAAGACATTTATAGCAATGCTACACAATAAAACTTTGTTGAACTCCTGCAGGTCAATGGTCCAAACTGATGCAAGAATATGTTCCAATGAGAATCATGCATGCTCTGACTTAACACTTTCCAATCTCACCTAATGTTTGCATACAGTGTTATACTGGAAATGATTGCAAGGTGATGTCAATATGTTAGATCAGAATAAGTGATGTAGCTATGGCTCTCATTGGAGATGTCGTTTGCATCTGTATTTGGGTATTTAGTTCCTGCACTGGACCTCTACAATAACCTGTGTATGGGTCATTGTGGAAAGTTGTATGGAAGGTTTATGTGTTCCGATACCACATCATTTATCTTACGCAGGCTTTACTCTTTTCAGCAATAGCAATTAAGTTTACCTAATGCAAAAATAGGAACAGTAGTCTCCACCAATATAGATTTACTAAATATGTTCTGAATACGTCCCTCATTGTCCCTCCGATACCTTTACCAGCTTTACCTACAATAATTAATGCATGAGTGCCCAAATTTAGGGCTTCTAGCAACCATATCAAGATCTACCACTTAAATCGTACTGTCAGGATGTACAGTCAAATATATATTGCTGTATTAAAATTAATGTCACTGTTTGATTGTTATCTGAAAAATGGCCTCTAAGTACTTTCTATAGGTTAACACCCCAACATCTAAGAGCTAGATTCTTTGGGTGCCAAAGACCTTTTACAACATAATAACATTTTTTTTCTCAATATTATTTTTCTTAAGTTAACAATACATGGTATCAGTTATTTAAAGTTATTTTACATAAAGAAAACACCAGCAGTATACAAAGCTCCACCAGTTGAGCATATACAGTATGCAGATGAGCCCTTGAATAGATTTTGCACATCCTGCTTATATAGTAAAAGCGTAATGGCTTTTTGGAGCCAACAATAACTCAAAGCTGCTTGAAGCATGACCAGTATAAATGATCTTTCAGCTCCCATCTTGCAGAGTAGGCTTTTCAAGACTTGTATGAGCCAGAGAGAATACAAACACCCGTTTTCTGTATATGCAAACAGATGTCTCCTATTTCCAAATCAAGAGTTTTCATTATGGATACTCTATGTACCAATAACTACTACCAATATATTGATGCATGACACACGCAGACTGTCCTTGTTTCCCAAATATACAGTATATGGCTTCTGTAAAATCACACAGCAGTTGAGGGTAAATTGAATAAAGGATAATACTGACTCTCTGAACTACTGATCTTTCAGCTGGTTCTGTTCTGTTAAAAAAAAAAACATGGTTGTTGCACCATGGCCTGCTCCTCCTCGGAGCCTGATAGAGCCACTAGCTTTTTTTTTTAGTTTTTTTTTATAATTTTTTTTTGCCATTTTCTTCTTTGTGCTGGCTGTGCTGGATGGGCTCTTTTTTTTTGTGCTGGATGGGCTCTTTTTTTTGTGCTGGATGGGCTCCCTCCCTGGGTAGGTGGGCTCCCTCCCCTGTCAGATGGGTGGGCTCCCTGCTCCCTCCCCTGTCAGATGGGCTGGATGGGCTCCCCTGTCAGATCCACTTTGTACCACCACCCCCGCGCCGTTGAAGTGGAAGTGGCTGGCGAGGGAAAGGAAGCCCCGCCTGCTGCAGTCGTGGATAATAGTCTCTGGGAAGGGAGTGTGACTGTGGGATAGCAGGTATAGTAGGGAGAGTTGGTGCAGTAGGATAATAGTCTGTGGGAAGGGAGTGTGGCTGTGGGACTCACTAGCGCTCCCCAGAATTGGCTGTTCACTTCTCGGGTATAACCTCTTTGGCCCTGATTGGTCAAACCACTGTCTCGCAGCTGAAGCAGTGCCGGTGACATGGCAGTCCCCATTCAGCGCATCTATGTAGAAGGCACATGGCTCATCTGCACAATGCCACCAAGTCCCTCTTTACAGAACAGGACATAGAGCTGACCGAGTGACTGCAACACTAATCCTCGCCCTACTTCTTGCTCTCCCAACCCAGTAATGCTGTATTCCAGCCCAATGTGTGTGTGTGGGGGGGTAGGGGGCCCAGTTTTAAATGTCCATACCAGGGCCCTTAGGGGTTTAGTTACTCCACTGCCTGGGAGTCAGCTGTTATAGGGTGCATTGTCCATCTGCACACAGATTCCAGTGGGAGAAAGCATGGCCTATAAATTACTGAGTTTTGCTGCAGACCCCATGTTAGAAACCTATAAGTATAGTTCTTAACAGTAAGAACCACACTATTCCCCAGCCTTATTCCCCACACAGTTCTCATTAATAGTGGTCCACTATTTAGCTCACATTCCACCCACACAGTAGACCATCTTTCAAGCATGGAACAACAAACAGCAGTATATCCTTCATCCTAGTGTTTGAATTCAGTAGTCATATGGCCAATATTTGTACAGTTTTCTGTGGATGCTAACAGAAAGATGCACTTTAGAGAACTAAGGTATGCAGAGGACAAATTTAGAGAGTTTAGATCCCCTTTAAATATATATACGATAACTCCTAACCACAAATATGGTGGACTCTAACTTAACTGTGTGTTATTCACCCTGATTTTTGCTCTGATTTCTCTACATGTACACAAATTGGCTCATTAGAAACAGTATTGCTGCTGCACAGAATCAGAAAAATATGTTTATTCCAAGAAATAAGAATAGTAATATATTCACTAATTTGATAACCCTTATTGTTCTTTTAGACTATCCCTATGGTAAACAGGATCTAGCAGCTTTCTGTATTTTTTCCCTTTCTAGCAAAGGGCAGGCTAATGGGAATACTTGATTCTAATTTCGATAATTGAGGAAAGAAGAGAAGAGCTATTTAAAAGGATTATAGACTGTCCTGAAAATAATGAGAAAATCTCTCCCAGCATCCTGTGTGCCTGAGTCATGGGATGTCATGGTAACAATGTGTTATTGAAATCTGATTACCATGCCCACTGGTGAGCAGTTTTGTTTTCCAACACTCAGAAACTGTTTTTCTTTGGATGTTACGAAGGAGAGGTAGGTGGCTGATTGTATTTATGCCAAGACTTTGGCATAAATTGGTCTGCAAGTTAAATATATTCTATTCTGACAGATGAGGCAAATATTTTCTTCAGCAATGTGAGAGTTAGGATGGTTGAAGTTTATGTAAGATTACTAAAAGCTTAAAGGACTAAAGACATTGGGGCAAATTCCCTAAAGGGTGAATTTTCACCTGCAAAGGCTTCACCACACTTCACGCCACTTCGCCAGCCATTAATTTGCTACCACTACACTAATTCACTAAAATGTGAAGTTGCATCTAGGAAGCTGAACGCTGGCAAAGTTTCGCTAGTGTAAATTCGCCAGCAGGAGCATTTCAAATCGCACTTTCGCTAACGTTAGTTTCTGCCTAGCAAAACTTTGTTAGTACACTTACGCTTAGGTGAATTTGAATAGGGCGAGTACATATAGGTCATATATATGTCTTTATTATAGATGTTGAAGTTGATGTAAATAAAGTAAAATCACTGGGAGGGTGCCAATAGGTAAGGTTGTTTGTTTTTAAAGAAGGAGAGCATCTATTTAGCGTAAAAAGACAAGTGGGTGTCTGTTACAGTGTACTCATACACAACTATGTTCATTAATTGTTCTATACTTCCAAATGATAATCTCAGCTACAGATAGTTTATATCAAATTAAGTGGCATATTAAAGGGATACAAGGCCCTTAATAATGAAACCCATCCCTATATTTCATCTCTAATCTCCAAATACACTCCTTCACGAAACCTACACTCTGCTTCTGATCTTCGCCTCACTTCTCCTCTGATCACTTCTGCCCATTCTCGTCTACAAGACTTCTCTCGGGCTTCTGCTTTTCTCTGGAACTCTCTGCCATAAGCTGTCAGACTTTCTCCTTCTTTCCAAACTTTCAAGCGCTCCTTAAAGACCCAACATGTTTTTTTCCAAAATGCATCAGTTAATAGTGCTACTCCAGCAGAATTCTGCACTGAAATCCATTTCTCAAAAGAGCAAACAGATTTTTTTATATTCAATTTTGAAATCTGACATGGGGCTAGACATTTTGTCAATTTCCCAGCTGCCCCTGGTCATGTGACTTGTGCCTGCACGTTAGGAGAGAAATTCTTTCTGGCAGGCTGCTGTTTTTCCTTCTCAATGTAACTGAATGTGTCTCAGTGGGACATGGGTTTTTACTATTGAGTGCTGTTCTTAGATCTACCAGGCAGCTGTTATCTTGTGTTAGGGAGCTGTTATCTTGTTACCTTCCCATTGTTCTTTGGTTTGGCTGCTGGGGGGAAAAGGGAGGGGGGTGATATCACTCCAACTTGCAGCACAGCAGTAAAGAGTGATTGAAGTTTATCAGAGCACAAGTCACATGACTTGGGGCAGCTGGGAAATCGACAAAATGTCTAGCCCCATGTCAGATTTCAAAATTAAATATAAAAAAACCTGTTTGCTTTTTTGAGAAATGGATTTCAGTGCAGAATTCTGCTGGAGCAGCACTATTAACTGATTCATTTTGAAAAAAAATGTTTTTCCCATGACAGTATCCCTTTAAAGAATCTCACCAAACTAGAATATTTATTTAAGTAAATATTGCCCTTTTACATCTTTTGCCTTGAACCACCATTGCATGATGGTCTCTGTGTTGCCTCAGATATCACCTTTCCAGAAATACTCCAGCTACAACTGTAAAAGGATGAAGTTTGGAAGCAAAAGACAGAATTATGTCTGTTAATTAGCTCATGTGACCTAACATGTAGGGTTGCATTACACTGTCAGCATTCCTGGGAAATTGCCAGTTGGAGTACTATGGTTTCCTTCAATCAGTGGAATCTAGACAATGCAACAGTGATTATGCATCTTGTCTACATAGCCCAGCTTAATGAGTGCCATTAATATCTAGCTGCTGGTTGGTGGGTAGAAGATGAAACTGTCTGGTTGGTAAATGTGCATTTGGTCCTGATCCATTTTGCTATACCTATAATGAATCAGGTAACTAAATCTGGTTTTTGGTTGTGGCTAGCCAACTATGATTAACTGAAAGCAGAGCATTGTATGCCTAATTGTTTTCAGGCCTACAAACACCCAGATGATCATACAGTTAAGGATTTAAAATAAAATACACTTCTTTTCCATTCCAAGAATATGTCTTCCAGGTGCCTAGAGACAACAAAATACATTCTTTGCAATAAAAGTTAACCACTCTCAGTAGCAAATTATATAGGCTAGTGTTATGGGCTTGAAATAAAACCTTCCATCTCAGGTAGCGGCTAAAACATCCTGTATTGTCTGTAGCATTGACATTTCATAGCTGTACAGTATGGAACATTATAAATACCTTACCTTAAAAGTATTTTTTCGTGTACAAATTGGAGTCATTATTTAGTCAGCAACACCACCACTACCATAATAGTTGGTTTCTGTATTACTGAGCCTCACACTGCAAAATTTAAATCAATATCTTGTACTTATGGTATCTAACATGATACAACTCTTTATCTCTTTGTTATTGTTGTGATTCTAAATTTTGTTGCTCTGTAACTGGTATTATGAATGCATTCTGATGATAATGGCTTATCAGGCCCTGAGGCATTAATATGATTGGGCTCAAGTACTGTTTACAGGGTGCAGGCAGTAAACACACAGGTTGAGCATAAAAGTGGGGTGCCTTTGTGCCAGATGCATCCATGACAGCGCAGTACTTTTTGAAGCACAGTGCAATTGAAGTACAAGGCTTTGGATACACATTGTATCTTAGGAGCACCCTTTAGACTGAACCTATATAGCATTGCCTACCTGGATCCCAAGTTACATTAGTAGGTAGTTTATGTAATAAAATATATTACAGAAAAAATACTCTGAGACAAAAAAACATGCCACCTTAAAGCAGGTGTTGAAAAAGGGCTATGAGCAATTTAAATATGCAATATCATTATCATCTAATTAGGAATATAACATTGCAAAATGTGAATTTGCATTTTTAATTATACACAATTTGAATCTACTTATGCCTTATACATTCCCCTGTAAAACTTTCCATGGTATATACTACAAGGTCAAAAGCTTCCTCTGTAGTTTTCGACATTCAGTCAGAATGTGTTGTTGCATACAAGATTTACAGCATTCAGAAGGAGCAGAGTGATGTTTAAAGCAAAGGATTGAAGTAGCCACTCTACAGATGGAGTTACCTTTACAGTATATAGTTAAAAATCACACTATAAATACACATAAGAATGTAGCTGGCTATACAACTGCAGAGACAACTATCGTGGATACCCAAGATGCACTGAACTGAATTTTAATGGCAATAGCCATGTGAGAATTTTCAGCTCTGAAAGTTAACCATGATCATTACAATTTTGACAATTTCCTGCAGTTAGGGTATAGCTTCTATTTGAAAGAATAATGAATTGTTTTTCTCCCTAGTGCGTCCAAATGACAAATGATTGGCTACATGCTCTCATCACTTGGTTCCCTAAGGCTTCTCCCTATGACAATAATAACTTCAAAACTCAATGCTCCACTGACTCCAGGCACTAAGATGTATTTGATCCCTTGTTGCAAATTGCTTGGGCTCTTGCTTTGTGAAAGAGATATCAGAGTTAGGAATCGCGTTGTGATGCCTTGAGAGTGTCTCCAGATGACGGGAGCTATCTAGCAGAGACACCTGGCTAGTTTCAGTGTTCTTTATCATGGCCATACATCAGGTTCCATTACACAGCTATCTGTATGTTTGCTACAGTGTGGAAAGAAACTTGAAATAAAAGCATGAGCTTCTACAAAACTGAATGTATCAGAATGTATCAAATTAGGACACCTTTATTAATTATTATAGTGCTAAATGTACTATTAATTTATTTTGCTTGGTTATGGTTAAGTGGCATTTAATCAGAAATGTGTATCTACCTTCTCCTATGCCTGAAAGGCAGTTGTTGTTTTCTTAATGGCTGCTTTTGTAAAGGAGTTAAAACCCTTCTTTCTGCAATGAGCCAAAAAGAATGCTAGATAAAGCATTCTACTGCAACTTTCACAATCTAGGCCTCATTTAGTATCTATGGGAGTAAGTGTGTTAACATTCATGTTAACACAGCATGCAGGGAGAGCTTCCTTCCATTCTTTGTCCACCATCAACACACTCATTGCACCTTCTGCTGTAAATAAGGCACAAGTTGCAGCATGCAACCCTATATTTTATACCAGCTACTAACATAAATGCAGGGCTCCCTTTGTGAATTATAGGTGTGAGTTCTTGTTTTTTGCACCAATGATACAGGGTTTAATTAGAGAAAATTAACATACAGTACCAGATACCAATACTGGACTAATTGGCCAAATACTGATGCCCAACCATACTTATGTGTCGCTTTTTTATACTAGAAACCCTAGAACGCTGGGAGCTTAAAACAAGGTTTTTAATCACAAAACAGCAATATGTACAATAATATCTGTATATAACATAAAAGCCAAATGCCTAACAGAGCTGGTAAAATAGCAGTCAATGTGGGGCTGGTATTACAAATGTACCAGCTCTCACTCTTTTCCCACCAGTCACTCTATAAGCATGCCTTACCATCTAAGTCTATGCCTGATTGGGATGGGGCTGAATGGGGGTGGGGTTCATCATCCCATTATTTTATTTGACTGGTATGTTAGAACTAAAGATGGCAACTCCATCACACATGCCTAAAAATCGCCAATATCTTGTGCACTGGCTGATCTGTACTGCATTTTTTCTTCTGTAGTGGAAAATCTATTACACATTGTGCCCATATCAGTTCTTCAGGTCTCATTATTATGTAGAATATCCTTCAGTTTCAGCATAAAAAAGCATTTTTACATGTAATAAACAACTGCTTATTAAGTTGAAAGAAATGCATCACAAATGGATATCATTTTTTAAGGGAATAAAATAAAAATAAAAAAATAGATTTCTGCAAGTGTAAGTAGAGTACAAGACAAGATAGGAAATGCTCTATACACTCCTCTGGGCATGCTCCTGTCCAGCACGACTTTTACTTATGTTTATTGGGGGAGAAATTGAAGATAAATTGCCCTGGTTTTATGGAAGGGGCACACTTGGTTTTATAAGGAAAGTAAAAGCTGAAAGACCTCCAGGGTAAGTAATGGTTCTTCCATACAACTGTTTTATTAAGGGAAACAAAAGGTGAAATTGCCATGGGGTGAGTGATGGTTTATCCATAGAGTGGATTTTATTAGAGAAACAGCAGGAAGGTATGTTTCAGCTATACAGACGTATCCATCAAGGTGCAGATCGTGAAAATGAGGTGCAGATTGTGGAAATGCCTTGCATATTCAATAATCAGGTTTAAACATTTGGGTATTTCATTAGTATTCTTTTTTATTTTACTGAAAGCCCAGGTTTTGAATCCTATCATTTTTGCTAATAAATTATAGCTGCAGCAGCCTCTCACATTGGCCTATGGGAACATTAACCTTGACAGAATCTTTGCATATGATTCAAGAGAGGTCTATTTAGCGTGGCCATGGCATAATGTTTCTTCCATCAAGGTGTCATGCCAGTATTAGTTTACTGGCAGGAGATGGACATCTATTCCTTCCACTGACAGTGATGGGGCCATTGTGCCTTGATTTAGACTGACACTGCTAATCTGCATGGTAGATAATATATGACATGAAGCTTGGGAACTAAGTGTGCTTTCGGATAACAGAATATATAAAGACTGACCTCTACTGACCTTTTCCATTAAAGATTTACTATGTTCGCATATGTGAATTAATACTGTATTTCTTTATTTTTGGATTTGCATTCACAGAATTCAATATTATAATAATTGTAACAAGTATTAAAATGTGCGCAAAGGAAAGGCACATGAATTTGCAAGAGGAAATTGGATTTCCATCCGTGAACACACCTGCTGAAAAAAATCATCTGTCACTTTCCAGCCTGTATCAAATCATGCATGCAGGTGATTTCCCATACCAGTACAGTGTGCACTCATGGTTTGATGGTTAGAGCAAATAAAAGCACTCAGATGTGTAGTAGGGGCTTTGCATTTATGCTGTGCAGCAATGTTAGACTGAGCAAACTGTACCGTCATACAATATAACTTCTGAAACCACATTACATTCATTTTGACTTAGTATAGGTATTGGCTCTAAATCCTGGAAACCTGTTATTCAAAAAGCTTTGAATAGTGTCCTGGCCTTATGGCATCCCTACCTTTGTTCTATTTGGTGAATATTTGGTGAAACGAAATGGATCAAATTCAGCCAAACCTAATAAAGAGTATATTATGTTTGTTTCTTTTCAATATTTTTTGTAGCCAGTGGTATAACTACCGGGGGAGCAGGGGGTGCAATTGGGCCAGGGCCCGCACCCCCGCAGGCCCCCCCTGGCAGTCACGTGCCCACTGCAGAGGCTGCAGCACCGCACGGAAGAGGGTGGGGGGCGGGGCCCGGCTGCACGGCCCACACCAGGGCCCGCCCCCACCTAGTTCCGTCTCTGCTTGTAGCTTTAAGGCATTGTGCTCCACATTATGGAAAGACCCCTTACTCAGAAAAATTTAGGTCCCAAGTGTTTTTATAAAGTCAAACACAATAGGTAGAGAGGGAGCAACGTCCATCAGTATGAGAAACAAATAATGGTATGCAGGGCCAAGAAATGGGTCACAAAGAAAAGAATTACCCAATGAAGATGCACCTTCCCTTTATTGTTGTCTGTCAATTTCTTACATGTTCATTAAAACATAACTTATAATGCTAATTATAGTATATTATAGTAAATATGTCCAGAAAAACAATAAAAATTTTTAAAGATGCTTTTATAAAGCAACCCATACCTGTGCCGAGCTTCCCCTTTGACATAAATTCTGTATGTACAAATCCGTTATAGCAGAATTTATCCTAAAATCTGGACTGTAATTTCTATAAAGGAATTCAAAGACATGTAATTAAGGAAACAGCATTAGGGTGGTATGGCCCATGGATGCCTATAAGAAAACTTAAGCAAATTATAGCAGAATCTGGTAGCAGAGCTGACAGGGAGGGATAGTACCCCTCTCCAATCTGCATAAGAAAATATAGTGAACTGTATTTGAATATATTGCAATATGTGGACAAACAATTCCTGTTGTATATGTCGACACTACTATATTGGCCATTCAGCCTTAGTTCTAAGAATATCTAGATTGGCAAATAAGTGTTCACCCAAACTGACCTTTAAGTTGTCTTTCAGGAGTATCTAGGGAGTATGGCTTAAAAACCACTGATAACCGCTAATAAAGTTGAAAAACAAATTTACTGGGGAGGTACTGGGAGCAGAGGGAACCCTGGGAATGGTTATATGGGATGGAAGGATTGGTTGATGGCACTAAGGGAGGGCTGTTATAAAATGGGGAAGCTGCTTATCCGCCTCCTCTTGTGACATCACGGGCACCTGGAGCGCAGTGAAGGCTGGCAGCGTGTCTGGTTTCCCCTAATGGCGGCTGATTATCCCACCCGTTGCACTGTTACACTTTTATTGTTACATTTATGTGTTATAAATGTTTCAATGGATTGTTTTCAATATTGTTAAGAATGTGTTATATAACAAATATTATTATTGTCACAGCTGTTGGCGGGTAATTGTTTTTGGTCCTTGCCATTTGGGTATGGCCAGTAGGTTTTTCCCTTTACATGCCCACTGCAGCGGCTGGCATCTGGGGTAACCTGGGCTTGGTATAACATGGCAAGGACAGGGTTATTGTTTTTTTTGGCAAATATGGTTTTACTAAAAGCTGTGGCCGATATTCACAGACGAAAAGGAAAAACTGAGTCTTATGTTTTATTTAAATGTTAGCTCACAAGAGACTGCCTCCCACAGTCTCCTATGATGTGCAACTGAATGCCCACTCCAGAATGGCAGAACATATTCAAGCTTTGCTCTACCCAAGAAACTGATATTAGAGTTTCTTTATTTGATAGAGGTGCCTATGCAGAGAGACACATAGAGCTAGGCTACCAAAATACAGCTCATTTTACAGAACATGACAAGTACTGTAGAAATAGAAAGTGACAGTAAAAAGAAATATATTCTCTTGCAGAGACTTCTATTTCCTCACCTCTGCTCCTTGTGCAATGAGCGTGTTTTGGAAGGGTCATTCTAAGCCTGCGAGACCTGTCTTAATAATGAAATACCTATTTTCTAGCAATACGCTACCTCAGCTAACGACCCGCGCTGGGCTTTCGCCTACTGGAGGTAGCATTTGTTTGCTGTGTGCTTCAGCATCCAATAAATCTTAAACAAAGAAGTCAATATTTTGGAAATATTTCAGGGTAATCAAGAAACTGAGAAGTAATTGTACACTGAGATTTGCAGCACATAAGGTTCACTTAATTCTGTTACCACATAAGCACTTGGGATGCAGTCTATAGATATCTGTCATTTGTGACATTTCAATATAATTCTTCTGGAATAGCTCTCAGTTCAGCAAATACAGAAAATATAGCTTATGCCAATGTTGGTAATATTAACACAAGAGTGAAGCAAATTACATTTTATTTCACTCACACAATACAGTGCTAAAAAGGAAACCTTGAAGCTACTGCAGAACATCTTACGAAAAACAGCTTTAGTCTAGGTTACAGGTATGGGATGCATTATGCAGAAACCCATTATCCAGAAAGCTCCAAATTAGGAAGACTATCTCCCATAGACTCCATTTTATTAAAATAATTAACATTTTTAAAATTGATATCCTTTTTCTCTTGTACATGATTCCAACTAAGATATGAATAATGTTTATTGAAGCCAATCTATTCTATTTGGTTTATTTCATGTTTAAATAGGGGGGTTTTTTTTGTAAAAATTAGCGCCTGATTTAAAAATACTCGAACCTTTGGACTCTAGCAGTTTTTGGACCTGAATGCTTGAACCCGAAGGTTTGCACATTCTTGAATTGTGTCCCAACGTATGAAGATCTGAATTACGGGAAGACCCCATATCCAGAAAACCTCATGTCCTGAGCATTCTGGATAACAGGTCCCATACCTGTATTTCAAATAGTGCCAGCCAAGCTGGTGCATAGAGGCACATATTGTGAGAGCTTTTCTTATCTAAGTGTGAGGGCTTATCCAGGGTCAGACTGGCCAGCGGGACACAGGGAAAAACCCGGTGGGCCCCAGCAGCCCAGACCCAATCCCCACTGGGATTCGCCCAGGTCACTGATCTCCAGGGATGTAGCGAACTGTTCTGCTGCGAACTAGTTCGCGCGAACTTCGACCGTTCGCGTCCGCCGAATGTTCGCGATTCGATTCGAATACAAGTCGTTCGACCATTCGACCATTCGAATTCCTTCGACCGCTAAAATCGAACGATTTCCATTCGTTCGAACGATTGTAAGCATTCGATCGAATGAAAAGCATTCGATCGAATGGCTTCGATCGTTCGATTCGAATGAAAATCCTTCGAACGAATGATTAAAATCCTTCGATCGTTCGAATCGAACGATTTTAGCGGGTGTTCGAAGTTCGCGAACTGTTCGCGAACGTTCGCATTTTTTGCCGGTGTTCGCGAACGGCGTTCGCGAACACCAAATCGGCAGTTCGCTACATCCCTACTGATCTCCCTCCCTTGACACAATGATTTCATTTACGTGCACTCGGGGGAGGGAGAGTGGTGGTGGCCCCTGTAGGGGGTGTGTGGCAGGGGTTCCAGTCTGACTCTGGGCCTATCCTGCTCTGCCTACTGATATAACAACTAATGTAAATAAGTCTATATCATAAGTTAGCAATATAAACATATATATGGGCATCTGATACCTAAACGAAAAAATGAATCAAGTAAAATATGGGTTTATTGTACAAGGGGAATAGCTATGAAGGATGACTTGATCTGAATACCTGACCCCCCTTTCCTGACTCTTACCCTTGTATTAGTAAGGTACCCTGCTGGGTAAGCAGAAGACTTAGTTGAACACTGAATAATATAACAAGTAGACAGGCATATAGTAGTTAGGGTTGCCACCTGGCCGTTATTTTACCGGCCTGGCCGGTAAAAATAATGGTTGATCCCAATGTTATTAATAGGGAAAAAAGATAAATATATAGGAAGGCTGGTATTTTTTTCCAAAAAGGTGGCAACCCTATTAGTAATGCATGTCAGTGATCCGACTTGCCTCAGACGCTAGCAAAACAGTTGCAAACAAAAGTACCACACTGTACAAGGGATTCTGCGATTGGCATTATGGATAAACACATTGCTGGGTTAGTTCTTGCTTCTATCTGCAAACAGAACTCAATGATCAAAGGCTAACCAACTGAGGATACCATGGAACAGAAATAGCACAAAGAGAAGTACAGTAGCTCAGGTCACCTTAACATTTCAGGCTGGAAACTATAGGAAATCCTTAAATCAAAATAGAAAATATAAAAATACAACATAAAAATACAGCCAGGTGTAAAAAAACAAAGAACAAATTATTTTATCCGTGAGTGCGGATCACTAGGACATACTGTAAGCGTGTGGATATGTGTGTGTATATGTGTCTCTCGTTGTTGAATATTTCTTATGGACAAGAGGAGACATTCATATTCAAATAAGGTATTTTTAGACTGATGTTTGCTGTTAAACAGGTGACCAGTAGAAGCAATTGCCTTTTTTTTCTTTTTTTATTGCGCCTTTTGAAAAACAAGCTTGATTGTAATTATTTGCAGGACTACTGACCTAAACTGTTAATAAATCTGCCCCTAAGAGTTCTGCTTTGATTAGAAACATCCCTATGAAATCAGACTACTTTCCACTGTATAAAAGCTCAAGAGAAACAGTAGTCGAGTCAATACATTCTGCATTTAACAATATCTGTTAGAGTCTACTGAGACTCGGTTACAATATGCTCTGCTAGAAGCAGTTTGAAAATAGGATTGTGGAGTTAAGTAAATTGAGTGCCACAAATGTTAATCTGTTCTCTGCTTCAAGCCTTCAGTGTAACAGATTTCACTACGTTATACAGTAGCACAACCTGAATGCAAAACTACATATTACCTTGGATGAATGCTGTAAAATCTATTTTTCATGATCAAAATTGTCACGATAATATTAGCAGCATTCTCTACATTTAATGACTCTGCAAAGAATGATAGCATTCGTTTCCTTCTTTTTTCCATTTTTTAAACTGGGCAGCAGTGAACCAGCACTCGATTTGCATGGATAGTGTATGCACCACCATTTAAACCCAAACAAGGCTAAAGCTTGCCCAATATGTCAGTGAATAGACCACAGAAGTGAAAAGAAGCTTCCTTGTTTCACATCTTGCAGTTTCAATTGTTCAGACTGTTGTCCAGAATGAACAGAACAATGGAAACATGACCTACTAATCCAAAAGTCCTGCCTGTCAGGACCATATATTATATTTTGGCCTCCCGAGGGCCAGTGTCTAGGGGTCAACAACAAGGTGATAATCTTCGTCAATGTTTTTATGGGAAGATAAGTAAATGCTCTAATAAACAAATCCTCTAATTCCATCATATCCTGCAGTTTCTTCAGAGATTTAACTGGATTTTTCTTAGCTGGTTCTAGCGTTCTTTTGAGACACGGCCAGGCATTAAGCTATGATGGATGGCCTGAGTGTTTTGAGATTTTTGGTTTTTAGAATTAATGCTGACTTCCTATTGTGTCTCCATTAATCTGTTTCTAATGACAAGAGGTTTTCTTTACGAAGTACCTTGGAAAGTGAAAAACGATTATTCCATTAAGAACGTGTTCTGCAAAGTGTAATTGACCTTGGCTTTACTGGAAAATTGTCAATTTCTGACACAGCATCAAATAAAGCCAAATGTTGCATATATAGAAAAATGTAGGTCCTTCATGGAGAGAGACTTCTAACTTTATGGTTTAATTCTGTTTTGTAAAATTCATGTACGAATGGACTCAAATAGCAGAAGCAGGAATAACTTCAAACAGAGAATTATCTGTGTTTTATTCACAGCAGGGTTTTCCAAAATATTAAATGTTAATAAGCATACATACATTATATACTGTAATACAGGGATCCCCAACCTTTTGAACCCGTGAGCAACATTCAGAAGTAAAAGGAGTTGGGGAGCAACACTAGCATGAAAAATGTTCTGGGGCTGCCAAATAAGGGCTGTGATTGGCCATTTAGTAGCCCCTATGTGGATTGTCAACCTACATTGAGGCTCTGTTTGGCAGTGCACCTGGTTTTTATGAAACCAAAACTTGCCTCCAAGCCTGGAATTCAAAAAAACCTCCTGCTCTGAGGCCACTGGGAGCAACATCCAAGGGGTTGGAGAGCAACATGTTGCTCACGAGCTACTGGTTGGGGATCACTGCTGTAATATATATATGTATAATTTATCAGTATAGGAACATACAATTAATTCTTTACACTTCGGAGGTCCTGCACAGGTCCACTTTAAGTCTGAATACATAAGAAACCTGTTTTTGACCCCAGGGCAACTTGATCCGGGATAATGACAGCAATTTTACTCACATGAGGTTTTTTTATTTCTTCTCCCAAAACTGCACAAGTTCTTACTGGACAGGACAGTAATGTGTAATCCCAACCCTTTACCACAGGTGATGATTCATTAATACCGGCTTTGTCAGCCTGAGTTTCTAATCTAGATCATTCTGATCTCATAGATCATACCTACCCTCTAGAGCAGTGATCCCCAACCAGTAGTTTGTGAGCAACTCCTACGATGTTGCTTTCAGTGGCATTAAAGCAGGTGCTTATTTTTGAATTCCAGGCTTGGAGGCAAGTTTTGGTTGTATAAAAACCATGTGTACTGCCCAACAGAGACTCCTGTAGTGTGCCAGTCCACATAGGGGCTAACAATAGCCAATAACAGCCCTTATTTGGCTCCACCCAGGAACATTTTTCATGTTTATGTTGCTCCTCAACTCTTTGTACATCTGAATGTTGCTCATGGTTGAAAAAGGTTGGAGACCCCTGCTGGGCAGGTTTATCAAAAATCTAATTTGATTTTTCCATAGTTCTTATTTCTTTTCCACCCAAAACATTTTTAAAAACTCGAATCTCTGGTATTAATTAAGCAAAAAAAAAAAAAACTCGAAAAAAATTTGAATGTAAAAATTCCCCATCTAAAAGCTGGCAAGGTAATGTAGAAGTCAATGGGAGTTGTCCTAGGCAAAGCTCAAGTTTTTTGGTTGATTTGAAGGTTTTTATCTGAAAACTCAATCAATTTGAGTTTTCAGGGCATAAACCCGATTAATTAGAACAATTTAAGTTTTTTCAGGACATGAACTCGATCATTAGAGGTTTTTTCCTTGACATTTTTCATTTGCGTTTTTGACAGATTTTTTCATAAATACCCAAACATTTGAAATTCTTGATAAATATGCCCATAATGTTTGATAGAGGCAGGGCAGGCAATTACTTTCACTTTCCATGCACAGTGCAAGTGCATGAGGTCACTGTACCTCTCACATTTCCCCCTCCCTCCTCACCATTTAATTGTGTAGCCAGTACATGTGCATGGGCATTAGGTTCCTTATTCTGGCACAGAAACAAGATTTTGGCATGATGCAAAACTCGCTTTAATAACAATGTCTACAAAATGCATACCTCCCAACTGTCTTGTTTTCAGCAGGTCTTGCTTTTGACAACTCAACCCTTGTCCTGCATTTGTACTGAAAAGTCCTGACTTTCTCTGCACTTAACAGCCAGAAAAAGATACAATTTCTAACTTAATTTCCTTTAGCAGAGAGCCCAGAACAGCTCACAGATAAAGGGAAACCCTAAAATTAACACCTACCTTAAACTAGAGGTACTTCTGCAGTTTTACCTACACTTGCAATTGACTTGCACCAAGTGAATTGGTTGCTAATGTGCATTTGAAGAAATTACAAATATTCATGTATTCATGTATACACTAATTCCAATAGCATATTGAGCAACTTATATTTAATACTGCAGATATAATTAAATGCCTGTAGCGAGACAATCAGATTAAAATCTACATATCTGGTCTACTTAGGGCATTATCTAGAAGAGATGTTTCTCAGCTTGCATGTTCCATAACCTCAGTTGGGACAGTTCTATGTGTATTTGTCTCTATGTTAATGCAATGCTAACATAAATGTTAACACACATCTAATAAATAGTATATGTATATAGCTGCAGAACATGTTATAGCTGCATATTCATAATAACTACTTAATGGCACACAGACCATTATCCTGGGATGATATGTCTTAGTTTGCATGTGCCAACACTCCAGCTAGGAAAGTTCTCAGTGTTTATGTCTCTATATTACCGTATTACCAAGAGAAATAATACTACATATCTAATGAACAGTATATGTATATAGCTGCAGAATATATAATATTTACATCATTCAATATGCAGAGGAAGCCCATGTGATAAACTCTTAACACTGTTACATAAACAATTAGTGCAACTGTATTGGTGCAATTATTTTCTTGTCTCTAGTACACAAAAAATTGGACAAGACCTTTCATGGTCTCTGTGTACCCGAACACTACACTGTGTTTCTTTTTTTTTTTTATTGATAGACCAACCACTTTGTCAGAGCAATTTAGTGCAAGCCAGGGAGAGGGTGAAAAAATGTAAAAAATGTTCAAAAGTGTCAAGTGTGCCTCAGCCCACTTTGGTGAATGACTTAGCTTTTGTTACAATTATTAATTATTTCTTTATAATTTTTCCATTTTATAATCAGCTATACTACAATCAGACCACCAAACTGAAACATTGACATAGATCTGAACTTCCATTGGTCCGGCTGACATGCAGCTATGGTTTATGGGCAGAAACAAGATTTCTTTTTGCCAACACTTATTAAAATGCATATTTTCTCTTGACAATTGTAGCTTCGTAAATACAACATGAGAATGCTTCTATATACTAGGAATTTATTCAAAATTCAGCGAGAGATGCCACAAAAAGTAATTTTTGAATATTTGGCCTCTGTAGTATATACTGTAAATAGTCACATATACTAATGAATATTTAATGCAGATCATACATCAGTTGTGCCCCACTGGTCTTCTCCCCGTTAGAAAAAAGCAGTCAGTGATCTTCTTCTTAATGTTTTCTCCCACAATGACCATATTAATGATATCAAGTTATGCAGGATACAATGCATTTTTACTCTGTAAGAAGCAAATTGTTTTTAAGGCCACCAAAATGTTTAGCGGTTGACTCTTTTTACCAATATTTATTCAAATGGTATATGAACTGGGGCAACAAGAATTCACCGGCACACAGGTAATGCAAGCAGGTTAGACCTTGCTAAAGATTTATTGCAGCATGCAACGTTTCGGGGTTACCCCCTTTGTCAAGCATACAATTACAGACTGCACAAAACAATTTATAGGTTAAACAAATCACATGGTCTAATGAGTGGGCGTGAACAAATGTGAAATTAATTAACACCAAAATTAGGAAAATTAGAAAAAATCTAATAGTCATTGTGCAAAAGCCAATGAAGAAAGAAAATTAATCCTTGGTGCAAAGAATATAAGTGGATGAAAAATGAAAAAATTTGGAAAAATGTCCATTAATAGATAATCCATCCTGTAAAAGACAATAAAATTGACACAATCCTTAGTGTTAAAAAGCATATCCAAAAGGGAATATC
Organism: Xenopus laevis; assembly: GCF_017654675.1. NCBI lineage: Eukaryota > Metazoa > Chordata > Amphibia > Anura > Pipidae > Xenopus > Xenopus laevis. The sequence continues at coordinate 74,684,350 of NC_054388.1, forward strand.
AAAAAGTATCAAAAAGAGTATCAAAAACGTCCCAATGTAAATTATCCAGGAAAAAAGAAACAAAGAAACAAAAAAACAGGTTAAAACATTGTAACCAACAAGTTACTAATCAAAGGCAGGAACCTCTGGTAATGTGTCATAGCCATACCCCCCAACATTACTACCTGCCCCTTCCGCATCACAGCCCACCCCCTCCACATAACAGCTCCACCCCCTGCCTGGTCTCCACAGGGCTAAAAGGTGGCAACCCTAGGGCCGCTATACTCTTCATCATACTATCATGACCACTTTTAATGCAATTTAATGCATTAGTGGCCTTGAAAATAATAGAATATTTGTTCAGACTTATTTAGCAATACCTTTTAACACAGAACCTCTCAGACACAGACCTGCCCTTGATTTAATGCACTTTTAATGATAGGGCCATTTTTCAGCTCCAGACCTGTTATTGTTACTGCAATGTGTGACTACCAGTGAAATAATTTGTTTTTGTAGTGTGCTATCAGCAGCTACAAGAACCACACTGTTATAAATATGTAGATCTCTTATGAGTTCTCAAAGTCGAAATTCTATTGGGGGTCATTTAATAAAAAAATTGAATATCTTAAAAATTTGATATGAATTATGAATTCGACTTTACATTTTCTCTGAAAAAAACTTGAATGTCAGGAATGGTACTAACATGTCCAAAATGGTCCCTGGACCTCTTCCATTGATTTATACATGAACTTGGCAGGTTTTACGTGGCGAATAGTCGAATTTGAGTTCTTAAAGGGCCAAAATATGACAAATCTGGAAATTTGAATTCGAATTAAAACTTGAATTGAGTTTGGATAATTCACAATTAGAATCTGAGAGTTTTGAACATAAAAAAACAATTTGAATTGTCAATTTGACCCATAATGAATCTGCCGCATTAAGTCAAGAATGAATTGTTTGACCATGGGATACAAAGTCTAGATGTAGTGATTAATACATAAAATTATTGAAAAGACATTTGTCCAAGAACATAAATGCCTACAATGTGTGTGTGGATCTGAAGTGATCAATGTCTCTTCCTTGCTCAGCATGCTTCAATCTGCCATGTGCATATTACTATAGTTAGAACTGATGAAATGTTCAGAAAGGTGATTCATGTTCAATTAACCCAGCCAGACATAACACAGTCAAACCAAAACTGATGGGAGTCTTTTTGAGCTGACGTGCTATAGCCACACTGGATTTAATGTAGGCAGGAAATCAAAATTAATCTTTTCATTATGCAAAAAAGTTTGATCATTACAGATAGCAAATGAGGCACATTTAACCTGATTTAAATGATTCATTTAATGAAGAGCTTAATTTAGGTTTTCAAGTGCTAACATATATTAATCAATCCTCAGGTCAATTGCTATAGTATAGTGAAATAACGCACCATGGTTTCTATGAAAAGTTTAAAAAAAAAAAAGCAGTGTGAAGTTAAGGAAAGACACATTCCAACAATAGGTTTGAAATACTGCAATGGTGCCACTAGTCAGAAAGAGAGGGCGGAGAATGATGCCAATTTTGTAAGTATAAATGACCACAAAACAACTTTGCCATTGAGGAAGAAACTAGAAAACTAGAAGCTAGAAAAGGTAGATGTGGAGATCATTAAAGGCCGATTCTAAAAGAAGTAGATATGGAGCCTTGCTAACACATAATGGCCCAAGCTGGAACAGACACAAACAATACCCATTCATACTTGGCTGTGCAGCATAAAAACCAAAAATGGCAGTCACATAAAAAAAACCCAAGGGTTTGAAGGCTGGCTGAGATTGATGAAAGTTTGAACTAACTTTTCCACTTTTTACTAAGTTATTATGGATGTACAATTTATATGCTGTATATATATATATATATATATATATATATATATATATATATATATATATATATCTTCACTAGGGCAGCACCCTGCTGATGTCGTGTTACCTGGGTGCAAGGTAAAAAATCCAAATACTTCAAAAAAGACCAGCAACACCAGGATTTCTGTGTATCAAAGCAAAGTGTATTCAATTATTGCATGAATAGCCGACGTGACGTTTCGGTCCACGCAGGGACCTTCCTCATGGCAACCATGCTCATATTCCAAATCCCCATAAATACCCATCAAAAGGAAGTGACATCAATAGCAATTAGTGACTGCTGTGCATATTGAAAAAACTTTAAGATTAATCTTTAAAATGACAAGTGCTAGTAGTATATTGAAGATGTTACTTAGTGCAATACCATGTGTACCAAACATGTTATATATTATCATAAAATATTAAATATGTGCATGAACAATATGTTCGATAAGATTATATATGTGTTTTAAAAGTAACAGTGTAGCAACAATACATAATGTGTAGTAGCTAAAAAACATATACATAAAAGCAATTACAAATGCCCCTAAAGATTTTAAAGATTAATCTTAAAGTTTTTTCAATATGCACAGCAGTCACTAATTGCTATTGATGTCACTTCCTTAAACGTCCATGTAAAGTTTAAGGGTGGGTCCGTGAGCTGCCAACTATAGAAGGGAGGAGGGGAGCACAGGTGGCTGCATCTTCTTTCAGTGAAAGCATTTTCTTCCCTTATTGGTCACAGAATTTCAAGTCCCAGTAAAGCTGCATGTTGATTGGATGAGCTGGAGGGGAAGTTCAAACCTCAGCTATCCAATCCCTGAGCAGCTCAAACGGGACTTAAACTCTTTGTCCAATAAGGGAAAGAAATGGACAGAAGATACCTCCCCTTGTGCTCCCGCCCTGCCTTCCCGAAGTCGGCAGCTCTCACAAAGCAGGGGGGCCAGGCTAATCAAGTAAGTGCGGTGTTGCCGGCCCCCCTTACCCTCGGGGCTCCCTACAACTCTTCCCCCTGTCCCCCCCTGATGGCTGCCCTGTATATATATATAGTTATATTACTAGTTTGGAATTCCATTTAAGCTCAGTTAAAATCAATTACCACCCACTAGAACCAAGTTGCCTGGACGTTTAAAACAAATGATATGACCACAGTCAGGCCAAAGCCACCAATTCATCATTGTAATAAAACATTTACTAGAACATCTGGCACAAAAAACACAATCTCTAAGGAATAACTGCAAAAAACATACTGATTCGGACATTATCTCCCTTAGATGCCTTTGAATTGTATCATATGACCCTATGAATAAATGAAATCAGAGTTGTTGCTTTCCTTCCCACTGAAGGCTGTAATCAATTTAAACATTTACACTAGCCTTAGGACATTAATCATCGTGTAGTTTAAACCAGGTATTTGTAACTAGTAATTTTATTTCTGGCTTTGGTATATGAGGTCATGCAAACATCTTGAATGGTCTTCCCATTTCCATAAATATCAAGCATTGGAATAAGGTATATAAGGGATAGCATAGGCGGAAGTAAAAAAAAAATGATCAGTTAGTATGAGAACAAACTTGCCAAGTGTTAATGAATGAACTCCAGTGACTTAGAATATCATATAAAGGCCAAAACCAGGGACACCTACAAACTGGGAATAGCCTTATATATCAAACATCTAGTATCTTTCAGCATTAGTTAAAGTATATTCAATGTGCCGTTTATTTTTATAATTGAAAGAACAGCCCTATATTCTAGAAGTATTGTCTCTATGCTGAAGAAGCCTCAGAAGCTCCAGCTTAGGAAGATGGCACAAGAGGCTTGTATAGAAATACAAAAACGGTGCCCCGTTGTAGTAGAGGAAGTTTCAAGAAGAGAAGCATTTTGCAGAATTGCAATGGCACCCATTTTGGTGAAGACTTTTTCCAGATACTTGCTGGATCACCATGAGAGGTGGTTGGATACAAGTTAAGGTTCAGATGCCAATGCACCCCACCATCCCCTGTAAAAACACAAAAGAAGAGAATCTGAGAAATTACTGTATATAATTAGTGATGGGCAAATTTCGCTTCGGCATTCCAGCGAAATTCGTGAAACGGGCGAAAAATGTGTCAAAATTGTCATTGGCTAAGTTCACGCTGGTGCCCATTAAAGTCAATGGGCATCTGTTAATCGTTGCCGGTGTCTAAATTGTCGCCAGCGTTTAGACCGTCGCAGGCATAAAAAAACCCCGTTGTCACCGGCGAATTTTCGCTGCAAATTTGCGCATTTATTCACCGGTGGTGAACCGTGGAAATTCGCGCCTGGTGAATAAATTCGCCATCACTATATATAATATAAAGAATATTGTTTATGTTTTCAGCTAGTTGGGGTCAGGAAGGCATTTCATACAGAACATTTAATTATAAGTCTGCACAGAAATTCTGCTGGGAGCATAAGGGTATTAAAAGTGGATCTTTAGATTATTCATTCAGAGGAAAGATGCTGTGTATAAGCCTGTGTGAGCCCTTGAGTGAATCTCTAGAAACTATACAGAAATGTTGGTTGCAATTCTCACTGCTTCTTGGGACTTAAATAACCATCACTGTGTCCAATGGTCTTAAACCATCTACTAGCATAGCAGGAAGCACTGAGATGGGAAAGCTATACACATTACCATAGCATTTAATCCTGTTTATATCTGCTTTAATGTTTAATTTATTGAGTCAAATCTCTTTGGAGCAATACGCAAAATACAACCTTTTGATTAGTCATTGTCACCCAAATTAAAAAAATGTTTTTCTCTTTGCCTTTTTAAGAAATCCAAAGGCATATTATGGGATGTAATAATGTGCATGCAGTTAATAATAACACAGTAGCTTATAAGATGACTAGATCCTTGCAAGCCCCACAGGCCCTCACTAAAATACGAATAACGAACACTATAATTTTCAAACAAAGAACAAAGGAAAGAACAAATCTAAACAGCAAAATTATAATGAAAAAAACAAAAACAAAATGCGATAGTATTGGCCTTTTTGGAACCATGCAAAGAATGAATACAACTCTGAGAGAAGCAGAATGATAATAATAAAGGTATTTTATATGAACAAATGAACAGTTATAAAATATTTTTCTAGTAAGCTATTCTACTTTCCTGCAGAGGACATTGATATTGTCAAAAACAGACATATACATATAAGGCCAAAGGACCCCTGCAGTTTTTATTACTATAGTCCTTTTTTGGATAACAAAAATCCCTCTCTCTACTTTCTCTCTACCTTTTATCAATATGACTGATCATGAATAAACGGTGCATCTTACATTCATGTAAACTGAAAGCAGATGCATGTGTAGAAGGATGATTGGACCATTAATGACCCCGGGAACAAAAGAACTTTGCCAAAAAAGTCACAAAACTGCTAAAAACACGAAAAATTCGAGAAACGCATTCAAGTCAATTGGCAGAAATCTTTTTACGTGTGACAATTGTTTATGCATGCAACTTTTTTTCTGTCTCTAAATGCATTAAAGTCAGTGGGTATTTTTTGTAGTGGCAACTTCTTTTTCTCTGTGACATTTTTTATCTCAGCAATTTTTGTCCCAATGCATCAAAGTCAATGGGCGTGTTTTCGTAATTTTTTTTTTACTCCAAATGCATTAAAGTCAGTGGTGTTTTTTCTTATGGAGACTTTTTTGTTGCAGCAATTTTTTTGGGGGGGGGGGAATTTTTGCCGCAGTTTCATGAAAAATGCACAGATGACATAATTCGCTCATCACTAGTGCTCATTTAGGAAGCACTTGCACCACCCTGTCTGCTGATCTCTGCACGTGGGCCCATCAGAACCAGTCTACAGGCAGGAGATAAGGACAGTGCCTAGAGGCTGCAGCTCCTGCAGTTCCATACCTTGCACCTCTAAAAGATAAAGAAGGTACAGGGCAGGTAAAGGGCTGGAGGAGTTATGCCTATGTGCCTCCCTTGTGGCTATTTGCACAATGCCCCAGGTAGTTGGTAAAGTGCAGAAAAGTGGCCAATTAAATTACACTGGTCAGGTGGGATTATTCTCACTGGAGGAATGCATTCATTGGATCACCGACACTGGAACGCTGGTTTTATTGTTTTAAGAAAATAGCCCTGATGATGCTGGGCTACATCTCCCAGGATGTATTAGAGGGGATCTAAATTATTATCCCACTGTGCCCCCAGAACTCTAAAGAAGCCAAATATACACAGATTTTTCGATTTTCTTATTAAAGGTTTCTTTCACATGTTAATGGTTTCACCCCAAAGAGCTCAAAATTTTTTTTTTTATAGAGTTATAACAACCCTGATATTAAAAGAGAATGTGTGATTCAGCAACAATATTTAGAGCCTCTCTAACTCCTGATAACATGCTCCATGTTCTAAAACTTTGGGCAAAAAACATAAACAAAAGCTGGCCATATAATGGAAATTTTTGGCAGTTTAGCTGTGTTTAGACATTTTCGCTATACGTACAGTACATGGAAACTAGAGATCGGCGAACAATCCAAAATGTAATGTTTAAATACTGTATTTAATTTAGCAACTATTTATTTTCTAAAACCTGCAATTGCTTCTCATTGATGAGACCTTACTTACATTTATGTCCATTTTTGTCCCAAATATATATCCCAAAAAGGCTTATCTCCCAGCAAACCACCTGAAAAGCTTTGATGCCACAGTACAAATAAAGTCTGTTCAGAAACAAGTTAATAGAAATAGAATAATCATGCTAAGCTAAAAATAATTTTAAAGGGATTCTGGCATGGAAAAACATGCTTTTTATAAATTGCATTAGGTAATAGCTCTCCTCCAGCAGAAACCTGCACTGAAAACTGTTTTTCAAAAGAGCAAACATATTTTTCTATATTTAATTTTAAAGTCTGACATGGTGCTAGTCATGTTGTCAGTTTCCTAGATGGCCCCAGTCATGTGACTTGTGGTCTAATAAACTTTAGTCACTCTTTATTACTGCGCTGCAAGTTGGAGTGATATCATCCCCGTCCCTTCCCTCACCCAGCAGCTTTTCAGCAGACCAATGGTAAGGTAACAGATAACAGCTCCCTGACACCTGCATTGCTAAAAATGCTCCCTTGCCCCACCTAGTAGTAGATATGAGAACAGCAATCCAAGTCCGGCTAACCCAAGTAGCATCTCCATTAATAACATTACATTGAATAGAAGAAACAATAGCAAAAGCAGTTCCATTTGTGAAGTGCTGGTTCTTCCTGAAAGCACATGCACAGACATGACCTGAGATGGCTGTCTACACACCAATATTATAACTAAAAAAATGTATTAATTGGTTCAGGAATACAATTTTAAATGGCAGAATGAATTATGTGAAATATACACATCCCTTTAAAGGGCACCTGTTGGCTAAATATACTGTATTATCCCCAAACAAAGGTGCTGGCTAATAGAGCCTGCACTCCAGTTGGGGGTAATGGTAGTTTTTTTAAATTGCCCCTGCCAGTGCTAGGACACTCACACCAGGAGGGAGCTTCCATGCAGGGGGCCATGTCAAAGCACATACACAAATGCACTTAATGAGCAAGTTGCGGCATTCGCTCATAATGCACATGCGTGTGTCCCAACATGGCTGCTTGCACCTGGAGCTTCCTCATGGTGGGGGTAGCCTAGCATAGGCGGAGGTTCATATACTATGGACCAAGGACAGCACTCCTAGGATTTAAAGAATCGGCAAACAAAAAATATAAATACACAAAAAAATCGTTAATTACCTTTTGATCTCACACAGAGACATTAATCTGGAAAGTTTTTCACTGTGAGAGATCTAAACTTCAAGTAATAAACTGTTCTTTTATTGCCTTTATATTTTTTGTTTGCCAATTCTTTAAATCTTAGGGGAGCTGTGCTTTTGGTTTGGTGTATTTTTTTTGTGCAAGCACCCGGTTTTGTTGCTACACATGGTGTGCACCATTTGGTAATGTGTTACATTATATCAGTAGAAATAAGTCTACAGCTAAACCATGACCTGGATGAATGAGAATCTTCACAAGCGCATTACATTATATTTATTTATAGTTGTGTTAAGTGCCATTGCATTAATCCATTGTGCACAATCCTTCATTTTCCAGCACCCTGAATATAGTAGTAGTTCCAGGCCTTCCACAGCAGGTTGCATCAAAAAGACACAGTAGCCTTGCAGGAAAAGTTTGCCCTTGTGTGTAGTTTAACACAGCAATCTGGAAGTGAAACCCCCCCCCACACACACACACACTATCAAAATGTTAGTAACAACTTGCAACTAATTGGCACATGCATTGCAAAAGAAAATACATTCATTGGGTATAAATGTGGTTGGAGCAACTTTCTGTGTGACTGCAATAATGCTGTAGGTAAAAAACATGGTGATATTTTTCCAAAAATTGCACATCCACTTCATTAGTACATGACCCTTCAGATTGTTGGCTTTGCTGCCAATGAAAAAAAAACCCTTTCATATCAATGCATTAGACTTGTTAGATCATCTATAAAACTGAAACAGGAAAATTATTAAATGGAAGAATAGATGACAATAGCATCTGTCTAAGGGTAAGGGCACATGGGAGATTAGTCGCCCCGGTGACAAATGAAAAAAAAAAACACTGTCTAGAATGAAAAATTGCCAGGGGGATGGCACTCGCTGCGCTTTGTTTTCCAAAGTCGCCTCACGTGGAAACTTCAGGCAACTTCGGAAAATATAGTGCCACGATAAATAAATAAATAATAAAGTGCCCGCTGTCAAATATTCATTCTAGCCGGCGGAAGGTTGGGGAAGGCAGTTCGGGGAGATTGTCGCCCCGAAGAAGAGGAGATTTGTCACCGGGGCGACTAATATCCCCGAATCTGCCCATGTGCCCTTGCGCTAAATGGCTAAATATCTGGACAAAAGGCAGAAATATGTCCAAATACATCAAGCCAGTTTTAAAGGTCCTGTCTTTTTCTGTGGAGGAATAATGCTCCTTAGAATAACATAGAAAACAGACAGCTTTATCTCACAACACTTCTCTCAATTAAGTTAGTTTCTCCCACATGGCAAGATTCATTAAACAATAACGCAGGCTGAAATGTTTCCATGAGGCAATAAAAACTGTTTTATTACAGGTAAGAAAGTTCTGTGCATGAAAACAAAGTTCCATTACTTACAGGTCCATGCTATTATTTATTTATAATTATTGCTTTCCTTTGAGGATATCTCTTTTTAAGTGCAGATACATTTTACAGTGGGTCATTTATTAGATTGACTCATTTAAGCATTCAGTGTTTAATAGAAACAAGGAGACTGACCTTTTTTTCCTAGTTATTGGATTTTCATTGTCCTAAAGCTCCTACCAAAAGAGAACAGAAAAGACAGACACAGATAGAGTAATCTTGAGGATAAGGGATGCAAGGTTAAGCAGGTGACTAAAACATAAGTGGTTTAATTAAAGTTTTGCACAAGTTCTTTCCATTTTCACAATCTCATCCCAGAAAGATAGAGCAGCACTCCCACCAGATGCAATAGATTTATCCACAGTTTCTCTTGGGTACTAACAGAATTTGTATGAGTAGGATTTATTTGTCTTTAATTTTTACTGGAACAAAGTACCATCTGGAAAGGAGTTTTACACTGGCTTCATTTTTTATTACAGTATAAATAATGCTTTGTTCTGCCAACTTTCTTCATCAGTGCACTCCTTAAATCCAGTTTCATTATACTTGTAAGGAAAAGGGGGGGGGGACACAGCTACAGACAGGGGTAGGGAGGCAAAAGGCATTTGGGTGAATAATAAAGATGCAGTTCTAAATATTTCAGAACCTCACAGAACTTGGAGAGTCTGGCACTGGTGTTGTTGTGGCAGAAGACACATTTTTCTCTCCAAGGCTATATTCAGTTTACACTTAGTACTTTTATATCTCAGTCATTTATATCTCCGTTACAAAGCAGAATTTCAAGCATCTAATTGCTTATTTGTGCCTCGTCTTCCCTAATGATGTGTTACAGTGGTATTTTATTGAATAAAATTTCTCATGTATAAAGTTCTTGTTTTAATCACATTCTTAGGCCTGATTTACACTTTGGAAATTGAACAAAAACTTTACTTTGAAGAAAATAGATGTAGTTCAGAGATGAACTCCTTCTATAACTCAACTGAGCTACCTGGTCCAGGGTCCAATCTCAAAAAACTTAAATGGAGATAGTTTAATCTTTCCAGACTAAACCTGGGCTGGAAGGTCCTCTTGAACTCTGGTAGGCCAGACCAACCCTTTTCCTTGCCAACATTTTTTGCATGCCATGTACCATAGTTTAACATTGAGGGGCAGATTTACTAAGGGTCGAATATCGAGGGTTAATTAACCCTCGATATTCGACTAGGAACTAAAATCGTTCGACTTCAAATATCGAAGTCGAACGATTTAGCGCTAATCCTACGATCGAACGATCGAAGGATTATTCGTTCGATCGAACGATTAAATCCTTCGAATCGAACGATTCGAAGGATTTTAATCCAACGATCGAAGGAATATCCTTCGATCAAAAAAACACAGGCAAGCCTATGGGGACCTTCCCCATAGGCTAACATTGAGTTCGGTAGCTTTTAGCTGCCGAACTAGGGGGTCGAAGTTTTTCTTAAAGAGACAGTACTTCGACTATCGAATGGTCAAATAGTCGAACGATTTTTAGTTCGAATCGTTCGATTCGTAGTCGAAGTCGTAGTCGAAGGTCGAACTAGCCCATTCGATGGTCGAAGTAGCCCAAAAAACACTTCGAAATTCGAAGTTTTTTTAATTTGAATCCTTCACTCGAGCTTTGTAAATGTGCCCCTGAGTGTTATGTCATATCCCATTAACTTTAGCTTATGGTGAATAAAAGTACTGCTTTCAGTCCTTGCAAACACTATAACTAGGGATGATTGTTTTTTTTGCCTGACAGATGCATGATGAAATTTGTGGTTTTGTGAACAGTAACAACTTTTCAGAACCTGAGTTAGAATATTGCCATGTGTTTTGTTTTGCTGGGAAAAAATTGTGATTTTTTTTTAATGCAAAAAATAAACACCCATTGGCTAGAATGCAGTGTAAGAAAAACAGCCATTGACTCCAACACATTTGGCGCAAGAAAAAATATCTATTGACTTTAATGAATCTGGTATAACATAAAAAAAAAATTAGGGGAAAATACAATGGAAAAAAACACCTGCTGACTTTTGGCATCAGAAAAAACTCAGGGGAAAAAAGCACAAGAAAAATGCCCATTAACTCCAATGCATTTGGTGTGAGAAAAAAACACAGTGGGGAAAAAAAAGCCCATTGACTCCAATGCATTTGACAATGCTGCAAAATCTTGCCATTTCACAAATTGTTTGAGTGAAAAATTATGAATTTAGCTCATTACTAACATTCCAAGGGGTATATATTTAATCTGAACATTAATCCTGCAGATTTAATAGGGAGGCTTGTCTTTAGCTTGTTCTGCAAATACACTCCATTGCTATGAATATTACTGTTTATCAATCTTCTCCTCAATTAGCAAAATAGTCTGTCTACAAGAAACATAATGGCTTTTATACATATAACAGAGGAAAAATAGTAGCTGTCTGCTCAACCGTTGCCCACTATCACTGCAACAAACACAATTTTCATTTTTTTAACCTGTCTACTGAGACCAATTTTTATTAATCCTTCATATCATTAAATGCACTGGGCAGTCTGAGACATAATAATTAGAGTTTATGACCAATGCTGTGCGATTAATGTGCAAGTAACACTGAATCTAAAAATGTGATCCATATGAGAGAGAAGTCATAAAGAGATCTTTACAAGCAGGGTTGGATGAGGGTGTGTCAATGAGTGCAAGTCACATATCAAGCATATGGTTGGTTGAATGGCACTTGCCTTTGTGGGAACAAAATAGAACATTACATAAAATGTATATGGCTTGAAAAGACTGTTTCTGATTGGGAAAGCTTGGCCTCAGTAGAAATGTATTGTTTAACAATTATTGCTGGAGCGTGGCACTCTAAAACAATAATGATATCATTCTTACAGATTGAGGAGTTACAGCCAGGAATCTGCTCCTATTTTAAATACTATCAGATCTAACTAACTATCTTGGTTCACTATATGGAGTTTGATTTGCAAATCTTTGCTATTTTGCCACTCAGAATGATAATTCTGGGTAAGATTCTCTCATGATGAATCATTACATCCTTATGTACAAATGACAGCACTTTACAGTTAATAAACTGTTTTCAACTAATAACTTAGAAATTTAGAAAATAACTAGAAGTTGTAATACAATGGTAATATTATTTACACCTAAGGGATATTTGTAGAGGTTAGCCACTGTAGAGATTGCTTCCACTTTTTATAGTACAGGTATGCAATCTCTTATCTGGAAAGCCATTATCCAGAAAGAAAGTTCATCTCCCATAGAGTCCATTTTATATCACATTTTTTTTTATTTCTTTTTTTCTGTAATAATAAAACAGTACCTTGTACTTGATCCTAGCTTAGCTGCATTTATCAACAGTGGTGGCGAAACAATCCTATGTGTCATGTGTGTGATTTTTTTTATATGCAAATATTTAGATTTTTTTCCAACGTGAAAGATTATACAGCTAAGGCTTGTGTTATCCAATTAATTCACTACCTCATTTCATGAGTAGAGGCAATGCACATGTTTTCTGTATCTCAGCAATGTGCGAGTCATATAAGATTTCCATATCTTAAGGTAAATAATAAATAAAGACCTAGCTTCTACCATATGTGGTAGAAGCTAGTAGTTATATTTCAATAACAACTAAAAAACCATAGAGTGAAAATCCCTATGTTCTAAGTTTGACATTGTTTGCAGTAATGCTGTCTTATAAATCTGAGAAAAGAATATTTTAACTAAACTTTCTCTAAGAAATTGGTCTGCAGAGTAATAAATAATAAATATACACATACAGTATACTGCAAATAAGCACCTATATTTTTCAAAATGTATTTATCCATTCCTGCAGTACATTGCATTACAAAATAAGCAACAGTCAGGTTGGAAAGATGTAAATTCTAGATGCAACAAGCTTAGCTGCCAGCAGTACAAGTGATACTTGGCATTTAAACAGCATAACAACAAAGCACACTAGGCACCAACCTAATCCTTAAAGGGATACTGTCATGGAAAAACATGTTTTTTACAATATGTATCAGTTAATAGTGCTACTACAGCAGAATCCTGCATTGAAATCCGTTTTTCAAAACAAGAAATTGATTTTTTTATATCTAATTTTAAAATTTGCTATGGGGCTAGACATTTTGACATTTCCCAGCTGCCCTCAGGTCATGTGACTTGTGCTCTGATAAACTTCAGTCACACTTTACTGCTGCACTGCAAGTTGGAGTGATGTCATTACCCCTCCCTCCTACAAGCTGCTGTAATGCAAATAGAGCCTTGTCTGCTGAGCCTGTCAATTGAACAATTGTTGTAGGTGAAGCCATTGTTCAATCTTTCTAGCATTACGGTTTTATTGATTTCCCCTAGGCCAGGTGTATGTTAAAGTGTATGTTACTTTGAGCTGAGCAAATCAGAGATTATATAAAACAGAATAATTGTAAAACATGATGCTCAGTGGTCCTACTTTGTACTCAAACTATTTGGCAAAGTCAGTATACGAGAAATCCTTTGAACGCAAGAGAACTCCTTACTTCATTGTAAATATTAAGGTTTGGCCCAAAAACAAGGAGGTACATAACTGTAATTATTTTTTAGGGCTAATTTTAGGATTTTGGGTTTGTGATTAATAACATCTAGTGAAGTGGTGACTATATGACCTCAGATTTACATGTTGGCATAAATAAAATGAATGCTGAGAATAATATTGGCTTGTACTTCCTTAAACACTAAATTTTTTTACCTTGACGGCTCAATCTACATGCTGGATAAAGATGTGTAATCCACTTCTGCCGCAATAGAGAGAACTTGCAGAGAGAATGTCAGTGCAATGGGAAATGGATAGTGATGGGTGAATTTGCGCCGTTTAGATTCGACTAAAAATTTGCGAATTTCGCGCAAAATGGCAAAAAAATCGCGAAACGGCGGCGGTGTCTCATTTTTCCCGTTTTCCGGTTTTTGACGCGGCGTCCTTTTTTCGAGAAAAATTTTTGACGCCGGCGAATTTTTACCTTGAATTTTCCCTGGCGGCTAATCGCGCAAATTCGCCGCGAATTCGCGCCTGCCGAATAAATTCGCCCATCACTAGAAATGGATTATGATTAAGAAAGCTGTTTACAAAAGTAGGTCTAAACAAGCAATGTGTTGGAAAGAATATGTGTCAGAGACAATCCAGAAGGAAATTGGGATAATGTCGGAATGTGCCTGAGCCAATCATACTGCTAGTTAAAACCAATATATTCCCAGAGGCAGTGGAAAAGACAACAAAGGCAGTTTCTTAACCAAGTTACTAATCTCCAGTCTGAGACTCTTTGAAAGATAGAGAGATATAGTAATTAACCATCAAGGTAAAATGGATCTGTTTTTCTGAATATGTGTATTGGAGATTGGTTGTACAATAAGCTTTTTGACAAGTCCCTTGAAGTTTTTTGTCATATCCATGATTTCTATTGGCAAAGAGAAAATAGCAATACATTTGTAAAATGCAGTCCTTGAAACACTATTCATGAAATAAGGTATTTTAGCAATGTCCTACTATTTTGTCTGTATTTCGAATACTTTGTTGGCTATGACTTCAAATTATGATGAAAACTTTTTACACATTTTATAACAATATAATTAGTACACATCTGTGTGATGTAGGAAGCCTTTCTAGTTTAGATAAGGGACATGTGTGTTCTTCACAACCAAAGTCACACATCCTACACAAATGTGATAACTTTCAAATATCAGTTTTGTTGCTTCAGTTTGTTGCTCCAAAGTTTAAAATAAATGCAACAATTCTGGTGTTACATGAAAAAAATATAATCTGTCAATGAAGAATACTAAATTGCAATACCAATATGTACAGCAGGAGCAGGCTGAATTCAATTTGAGGGTGAATGTTTACTGTCCTGGATACTCTTGAAAACTATTGCTGGATACTCAGGAAAACTATAACCCCCCCCCAGCAATGTAGGTCTCTATAAAAATATATTGCATAAAAGAACTCCTCTGTTATCTTTCGTAAAAATATACTTAGTAGTATGTGCCATTGGGCTATCCTAAACAGGAACCGCCATTTTAAAAAATAAGGTCTGCCCCCTGGGATCCTAGGGTTCACGGTGCACAAAAACAAAAAAAGATACCTTGTTTGTGACTGTATCATTTCTCCTTGCCTATATCCACTTATAAACTATACTTAGTAAAACCCTTGTGGTTTTTTTTTTTTACAGTGTTAAAGTCTGACAATTAACCCAATGTATTACCTAATCAATTAGTTGTTTCTCCTTTATAATGAATTCAAAACCTAAGCACCATCAATTTACACCTTGCTGAGTTATATTTCCAATTAATTGAATATATTCAATGTACTTTCCAAGAATGAATTCAATTTTTTTAAAAAAAAAATTATTTATTCACCATCCTGAATTGTGTACACTCAGTTGATCAATTTCAATAAAAAATTAAAAACCAAAACCAGTGTTGTTGTGCAAATTAATTATAAAGTGCTTTTATACAACTCCTATATAATTCATTAATTATTTTAGTCACACTCCATGAATCACAATCAATCAATTCATTCAATCAATTATTGTATGTCACCAATTGTTTATCTCAAATTCGTTTTTATAAATAAATTCATTTATGAAAAATACCTGTTATTAATGAATTAATTATAAAGTACTAAGTGCTTTTGAATCATTCCTATATAATTCCTTTTTTTACTTATTCACACTCGAAGGGGCAGATTTACATAGGGTTGAATATCGAGGGTCAATTAACCCTCGATATTCGACTGCCGAAGTTAAATCCTTCGACTTCGAATATCGAAGTCGAAGGATTTACCGCAATTCGGTAAATTGTTCGATGGAACTATTAAATCCTTCGAATCGAACTGGATGGATTTTTAACTATTTTTCTTCTACCAAAAAAAGCTTACAAAGCCTATGGGGACCTTCCCCATAGGTTAACATTGAGGTTCGGTAGGTTTTAGATGGTGAAGTAGGGGGTCGAAGTTTTTTTTAAAGAAACAGTACTATTTGATTATCGAATGGTCGAATAGTCAAACGATTTTTAGTTCGAATCGTTCGATTTGAAATCGAAGTTGTAGTCGAAGGTCGAAGTAGCCAATTCAATGGTCGAAATAGCCAAAAAAATCATTCGAAATTCGAACTTTTTTTATTCTATTCCTTCACTCAAACTAAGTAAATGTGCCCCTAAATCTCCCATCAATTCATTAATTCAATTAATTCTATATAAAGTGACTGATGCAATTTAAAACATGGTTCCAATAATTACTGTGACATAAGTTCTATACCCTTTGCCAGAACACCCCCAAATGACTCCTAGATTAAAAAGTGGAGTTGCTCCCAAGAATCTAGCTGTATTTGTTTTCTGGTCCCTAGGAGTAGTGATGGGCGAATTTGCGCCGTTTCGCTTCGCGCGAAATTCGCGAAACGGCGAAAATTCGCGAAACGGCGCCCGTTTTTGATGCCAGCGACTTTCTTCGGAAATTTTTTTTTTTTTGACGCCGGCGAATTTTTGCCGCGAATTTTCGCGGGCGTTTCGCGAATTTATTCGCTCGGCGCGAATCGCGCAAATTCGCCGCGAATTTGCGCCTGGCGAATAAATTCGCCCATCACTACCTAGGAGCACCACAAAGTTGGAGAAAGCAGAAACTGAAGGACTGCAGTCTTGATTATTATCTTTACTACTTCTCTGTAGAGAGAGGCTATTGTACCCTAAAAAACTGCAAACCCAACAGATCTTAGAAAGGAAAATAGTATTAGCGAAGGATTGAAGGAAAAGTTTGTTGCCTTAATTTCACTACCGCAGTCGCCAACACACAAATAAATAACTAAAAACAATTAGAGTCAATCTTTGCACTGACGCATGTTTCACTATCAGCTTTTTCAAAAGGCAATTACTTGTTCGCGTTATTTCTGCATTTTTTTATAGCCGCATGTTCCTGTTTGGGGGTATAGTTTTACTTTAAGGTGGGGTGACTGTTACAATGATGTTTAATTAAACAGTATATTTAAGATTATTATTACTGAAGGGTGCAATAAAATTGAGTGATTGAACCAAGAAAGCCTGCAAATCTCTGCTGTAGTTAATTCATAGGAGGAAAAAAAGAACCTTTGAACCGGTATAAAGTTTGCAACAGTAGAGCGAAACATTCCTTCCTCTAAAATGGCAGCATGGTTTTTGGATATTTTTGGATTTTTCTTATTGGAACAGATCTACTAGCCATAATAAAGCTTCAAATATTGAATGCATTTGTTTGTGCTTGCTAAATTTTTAACCTTTATAATTCTGAATAAGTTATGCAATGGAGTTTTTGCATTGAGGGCTAATTTGATTTCTTGTTTTTGGCATGAAAATCAAGGATTTCCAAATGAGGAAATTTTACTATTCACCCCCCTGTTTACACCATGAACTTTTGTGCCATCACAGGTTAAACGCTGGTCCAGTGTCACTGAGAAAACATCACCACTGACCTATGCTGAGTGAGGTGCCAACATGGTCATCCACACCCCTGTAGCAAGACAGCACATTATCCACATAAGAAAAAAAATCGGTAGCCAAGGGGATCACTAAAAGGATGAAGGTTGAATTGTGACTGTCTGGGAATATCCTACAAATGTTTGGAATGTAAACATATGTGTGAAAAACTCTTGTACTAATATTATTGGAGGAATTCACCAGCACTCGCTGAATAAATGAAATGACCTTCTGCCTTGAGGCTGATTTGTGATTTCTATAGAATGGAAAATGAAATAAACCAAGCCAAATTTGGTCTCCTATAATGAGCCAATATAAATAAAAGAACATATGTGAGCTGCCTGTTCTTCCACTTTTGGCTCACTGTAATAGTGCATTAGAACTATAATAGGCAGTGGGAACAATACTGGCACTTGCACCTTATTGAATGAACACCATTGATCCTAACTATATGAGACTGGTATTATTGTGTTACTTACAGTATACTTCAGAAAACTGAATGTTCATTTACAGATGAAGCCACTTGGATTTGTGAGATAAATGCGTCATGACTCATGGTTAATTGAAGAAACTGCGTTATCTAAAGTCATCTTAACTCATTTAATGCATTTAACCTTTCCATTAGCATACCAAAGCACCATTGTGAACAATGGTGAATGCTTTAATTAGATGGGATGTTGTGACGCAGTTTTCTGTGTTAAATGAGATAAATGGGATATCTGTGTTTAGTTATTCTGTGTCAAACAGACAAACCAAAGTGGCTGCATCTGTATATGACCAATAGTGTCCTTATAATGATGAAACTTCTGATATTATATGACTTTTGAGCTCTGTGTATGAGAAATATTAATACTGTAATACAAAGCTTCTTAGTTGTGAGGGCACAATACAGTGCCTGTTGGATCAGCCTGAAGGCAAGATGAGATTTCATTTCCTACAAACAGTTTAAAAGGCTGTTAGTGTAATGAGATGTAGCATTAATTGCTGCATTAGCTACACCAATATATCTATTTATTCTGGTTCTGGGCTTAGCAGGGCCCTGACCAAAGCCCCTATGTAATGCATGATTTGCTTTGACAAAAACATAGGGGTATTAGGCTATGGTTTGGGTTGGCAAAACACACCAGTGTCTGAAACACACCATTAAACCATTGCAATGTGGGTATTCTACCGTTCTGACAACAATTTGGTCATAGGTGTTAATAAAGAAATCTGAAGTCTATAGTGGATATTCAGTTATAGCTCAGAAAAGCAAACACTATGGCTGTATTGGTATAGGTCTCCATGTGCAGAATAATTTACATTTTTTACATTTCATTTATAGAACTGATGTCAATGTAAAGCCATATCTTTGGATATTTTGTGATTATCTTTTCAGATGGAAAAGCAGAGATATACATGTTTAGTGACATGGGTAGTGATGGGCGAATTTGCGCCGTTTCGATTCGCCGAAAAATTCGCGAATTTCGCGCGAAATTCGCGAAACGGCGAAAAATTCGCAAAATCGCGCCAGCGTCTCGTTTTTGACGCCAGCGCCCGTTTTTTCGACTCCGGCACCCGTTTTTGACGCCGGCGCCCGTTTTTTGCGCCGGCGTCCGTTTTTTCGGAAAAAAAATTTTTACGCCGGCGAATTTTTGCCACGAATTTTCGCGGGCGTTTCGCGAATTTATTCGCTGGCGGCGAATCGCGCAAATTCGCCGCGAATTCGCGCCTGGCGAATAAATTCGCCCATCACTAGACATGGGTAGAATGGATAACACTTACCATTGAAATGAATGGCTACTACTCAAATAAGCTTATGAACTGTTCAGTAGATTTTTGGATGCCTGCTAGATGTCTTCAGAACATTTGTTCCGATCTGCCCAAATATACATTGAATTGAAAACATGTTTTCCTAGAACAACACAGCATGGATCTTCCCCATGAGTGCATATAATTGCCTATATGCATGTGAGGATCCATGTTCCCTGCTGGCACACATCTGTTGCATATTCAGAGTCAGTACTGCAACACAACATGTACCAGGTGGCTCAAAATGAACATTTAAGGAAACATCTGTTTGCTTCCTTTAAACAGAGACACTTTTCGATGGACACATTCTCCATTTAGACATTAATATACAGCTTTTACTTTACAAGGATGCAAATTTCATGTTGTTCATATATTCTGTCCACATAGCAAGGTCAAATATTGTAATTGAAGAAACATTTGTTTAGCATTATAGACTGGTTCTTTTCAAAAAAATAGTTGCATTCAGTTCAGTTATTATTCATATAATGGGTTAGCAAATAAGTGAAAAAATGAATCTGAATAGTTAGTACATTACACTGTTACAATACAATTTCTTGGGGTAAAAACATTGTGAGCTTCAGGTAGCGAAGATTATAGCCACTGCACCGTTTTCAGCATAAAGATGGAGACTGACAATACTTCACATTTAAATGCAGCTTTGCTGGCTTTATTTTAAACAAAGTACATCTTCAGCCCACAGGTTCACATAAGCATTTGCAGTCCTTGTTCAACACCATCACTGGTGTACACATTAACTCACTGGCTTCCACTGGATACAAATCCCAGAATCCTCTCTGGGCTCACTCAAGACCCTCAGTCTCCTGGGAGGGTTTTCTCGATTCCTCTCCAGTCCTTTTGGAGCTCTCTCCAACACAGGAGGAAATCACACTCTTTTCCCAGCTGCACACAGGCACTTTCCCTCCACTCAAGGATGTTCTCATGTGAGCCCTCACCCTCCTCCACTCTAGGAGGTATCCAGGGGAAGAAGCTCTGAGGTGTAGTCCCACACCTCCTTTTAACTAACTCACCGGTAGCTTAATTACTTAACTTCCTTTAGCTTAGGCAGCTACAAAACACCTAATCAAGCAAGGAATGGAACCCCATTCTGCTCTCTTTCATTCATTCCAGGGACCCATTATCCAGCGTTTACTAAGCTGGTACGCAACTACAGCCTTGTTTGCTGCAGAAACACACATATTTCCCTGGAGTTTTCTGTTCACCAGCCTAACACTGTGAAATACACAGAAAATCAATGTCTTTTCATAGACACCTTTTACAAAAACAAATAAAACTGGTTACAAACAGATTAGCCTTCAGGTAAATCTTTGTTTAAAGAGGTTTACCATGAATTTATAATGTAATGGTGACAATATAAAGGCAGCAAGTATAGACTCAAGAATGCAATGTCTATTCCTTTGACTATCGCTAAAGCTCACTCTACTCTCATGAAACATATATTATCTAACACTCATGCACTTACAGAACACATATTCGCTAGTGCTAGCAGAGTCATAGAACACGTTGAGGCCTATTTATTGGAGGTTGAATTTTAGTGGTTTTTGAAATCACAATTAATCTCTACTTCACAGTTAAGCTCTTTTTCTACAAATGTCATGACATTTATTAAAGATTAGAATATAAAAAGTATGATTGAAAAAAAACAGCTTTTACATGGCACAGTTTTGTATTACAGATTCACAAAAGCCATTTGTTCACAAATATTTTAAGGAAGTCATTGAGGTCCGTAATCAGACATTTTTAGAGAAAAAAATAAGATTTGTGAAAATACTAAAAATACAACTTTTTTGAAAACCTGCCCCATAGTCTTTAGAACTTACACACTCATGGAATACGTGAATGTATGTATATATTTATTTATATAGTGCTACTTATGTGCACAGCTCTTTATTCCTTACTACTCATAAACTTGAATCACATAATTCTTAATAACAATAATACTCTCACACATATTCCTTAGTATGTGTGATTTGTTAAATCACTCATATTATTCTATTAATTCAAACCAATATTTCAATTCATATCAAAATTAATATTTAACATTGCTTGAACCCTTCAGGCTCCACTTTCAAGTACATATGACCAGTATCCATATTGTATTAAAACTGACCCAATCCACTAGCAAAAACTTGCCTTTTGAAGGATGTGATATCTCAAGCCACTACTTATTATACATTATTACACCCGGGTGAATGAAGCCTGGTGCACAATCTGTTGGGAGAATGAAGCAAGGTTTTGTCATAACTGGAAATAAATAGCGTCCAAACATGTCCAAACAGTATGGTACTTCAGACCACTTAAAGATCAAATTATAAAACTGATTGATCAACTAACTCAATAAAACTCAACTTGAGTTATCAATAATCCAATTAGCTTGAAAAGGATTTCAAAAAGATCAAATGTACCTTTGTCATCCATAAAAACCAGTATCATATTAGTATACTAGTACTCATAGACACATGGATCACATACTGCATAGTTCTCATATCCTGAGTTCTCAAGGGAAAGAATATATATTTCACTCACAGACCACATATTCCCTAGTACTCATGCATGGAGAGAGAAAATTACTTAATTGGAGCCATGCCAGCAGGAAACATGCAAAAAAAAATTATGAATGATCATGGCTCCCAAGGTGGTATTGTCTAATAAATCTGTTTTTCAAAAACATTGTAGAAAATAGCATATTTACTTTCAAGTGTTGTCAATTAAGAGCATGTCATATTGAGCTAATGCTTTATGTTTTCCTTCGATAAGCAAAGAAAATTTAGAATCAGCATTAGCATTCCATATCTAGCTGCAAGGCAGCATCTGTTTTCCTAGTATCTGCTGCACAAACAATGTGACAGCCTAGTAAAGAGCAGTGATGAAAGATGAGATTAAATGAAGCCCACCCCACTGTGGGAAAAAGGCATTCGATTTATGATTGCTGGGCACCCCTTGGCTTAATGTAATTTGTGGCTCTGCCAGAGCAATAGGCAACTTCATGCCAGATGTTCTTGTGAAGACAAGCCACAGGTCAGAGAAAGCTTTCATCCACCCATCAACTGGATTGTTTTTAAGGCAATGTCCCCACTGGCAAAAAGTATGGCACTGAGTTCATTCAGCCATATAATCTTCATTTTCATATATTGGTCTATCGTTTCAGATTTTTTTCCAGCACCTGAAGCCAAATAGCACTATGATCACAGATATATTCAACTGTGCCAATATATAACATGCACTTTTCTCATCAGGAGGGAATTAGCTGCATTACAGAATATTTCAAATTTTACAGTGCTGTGGTATTAAGCTGCTGCAGGATTCAGTTCAAGATGAGACCAATTTAACCAAGATTTTCACAAAATAAATTGCACCTGTATATGGGCAATACAAATATACTTTTGGCATAATTTGTGGTATTTGGTGTGCACCTTATTTTCTGTAACAGGCTATGGGGAAATTGCATGACCACAACAGCACAAATGCACAAATGCAACTGACTCTTAAATTCAGTAAGATAGCATGTGGCAGAGTGCAAGTGCAGAGTATCCCAAAATCCCTAAACCCAGTCTACTGGGCATCATGGCTTAAATGTTAGTTTAGTACTTGATAAATAGTAAGAACAATATAGAGACCAAGCTTTTTACAAAGTCTAAAATAAACACTGCTAAGAAAAAAAAGAATTATGTGTGCAGATTCCCATGTGAATCTCCCTCACTTGGATGGATTCTTTTCTCAAGCTTGCCTTGGTCAGTGGTCACTAGTACACTGGCCTTGAGGCAGAGCCAGCTGTTTGGCAGTAAGGGCAGTTCTTTGTTTTTGTTGTGGAGTCCTATCTCTTCGCCCACCGGTAACTCCCAGCCTCATACGTGTTATATTCATTGCATCTGTTCTCATATACAAGTCTATAAAAACCTTGTGATTCCTTTGTTTATTGTTCTGATTCTTTGTGAGCTTAGAATCCATGAAGCTTGTGTCAAATAAACTTTGTCTTTCATCTCAATTGTAATAGGAATCATTCATAAAACAGTGAAATAAAGATAATATATGCATTGTAATATATTATTGAAACAAATTACCTGATGCTTTAGACCAGTACTGCTCAACTTCTGTCGCACTGAGGGCCGGTATTTTTCTGGCCTACGTGGTGGAGGGCCAATAATGGAAGCTAATGTTGACCACTCCCCCGTTTAAGCCACACCCATGTTATTTTAAGAACTTGTAAAACCATGTCCACATTAGTGGTGGTAAACCACCAAAAAAAAAGAAATGGTATGTGTTCACTGCAGTGATATCACTCATATGTGAAAAATTTAAGTTATACCCTTAAATATACCATAAAAATACCCTTAAAGCCATATGCTGCCTCCTTCCCTGTGGATAACACAGCACCCCCCAGCACATGATTAAACACTTTAGGGGTCCCGTCCCTAACAACAATTTCCAAATGCTAACAAACCCTCAGAACAAACCATACCAGGCTCACGTCCCACAGGGTACAGAGTAGGGCACAAAGAGTATGGCACACACAGGGAGAATAGGGCAGGCAGAGTATGGCAGACACATGGAGCATAGGGCATGCAGAGTATGGCACAGACACAAGCATAGGGAAGGCAGTGTATGCCACACACATGGAGCATAGGGAAGGCAGAGTATGGCACACACAGGGAGCATAGGGCAGGCAGATTATGGCACACACAGGGAGCCTAGGGCAGGCAGAGTATAACACAAACACAAAGCATAGGGAAGGCAGAGTATGGCACACACAGGGAGCATAGGGCAGGCAGATTATGGCACACACAGAGAGCATAGGGAAGGCAGTGTATGACATGCTCACGGAGCATAGGGAGGGCAGAGTATGGCACACACAGGGAGCATAGGGCAGGCAGAGTATGGCACACACAGGGAGCATAGGGAAGACAGAGTGTTGCACATACAGGGAGCATAGGGATGGCAGAGTATGGCTAACCTAGGGAGCAAACCCATAGAGCATAGGGCAGGCAGAGTATGGCACACACAGGGAGCATAGGGACGGCAGAATAGAGCAGAAGACAGGATCACCTCAGGCCTCTAACTTGAACTGTGGGCAGGCAGAGTATGGCACACACAGGGAGCATAGGGACGGCAGAATAGAGCAGAAGACAGGATCACCTCAGGCCTCTAACTTGAACTGTTCATACTGTGCTACATACAGTGACACAATGCCCCTCTAGCAGTTTGATCTTACTGGGGGAACAATGTGGGCTTTTTCAGTCTGGGTCCGAGGCGTGAACAGTACAAATCTTTATGGGTGTGAACAATAGAGCTATTAGAGGTATGAACAATGTAGGGGGATTCAGGGGTGAACAATGCAGGATTTTACAGTGTGAATTTGAGGTTTTAACAATGCAGGGGCCAGTTAATCTCAGTACTGATACCTTTTAAAGATTATACAAGGTAAGAAATCACATCAGGCAGACTTTCATATGGGGGCCACACAAAGGGGGTCGCGGGCTGCCAGTTGGACAGCCCTGCTATAGACCATATATCATTACCGTATATACTCGAGTATAAGCCGACCCGAGTATAAGCCGAGGTACCTAATTTTACCTACAAAAACTGGGAAAACTTATTGACTCGAGTATAAGCCTAGGGTGAGAAATGCAGCAGCTACTGGTAATTTTCCTCCCATGCTACATATGGAAAAACAAGCAGTCGTCTCCATATATATTTAAATAGCAATTCCATGCACTTTATTCTACACACAGCCCAAAAGACTGAGGCCAAAGCAGTGGCACAGACAGATTACACAGTTTGGCGTATGGATCATACATTTTTAAACTCTCGTGCAGTTGGTAAACTACAGATCTCGCCTGAAAGGGTTCCCGGGGAATGCTGGGAGTTGTAGTACATATAGGCCATAGGGTGAGGATGCCTGCTGCAGCAGTTCACAGCAAGGGAGAATACAGTAGGTGAATAACTTACATCCATGCAGTAGAGGAAAGGGAGGGAGGGAGGTGAGGGCACGGTGTAGGCTTTCCAGGAGATGACTGCAATGAATCCAGCAGAAAATCATTGGCTTATACGTTCCTTAGTACATACACTTTTGTTGCCTGTCATTCCCTTTTTAATAAGGCAGCTCCCTCATTGCGCAGCATAAAGTGTTCCTTGCAGCTGCATTGACACTGCACAGCAACATGATGGGGCTTGCTGTTATTAATCGCCCTGTAGGGGTACGAGCCAAAACACAGTGCAATCGCACAAGCGAAACGATCCGCCCTTCCCTGACGTGCGGCTGACGGCGGGACTGAGTGATGACAGACGTCGTCACCCTCTGCTAGGCAGTCAATCACGGGTCGCTAAGGAGCGGCTCTTCGAGTAGAGGGCGGTACTATAGGAGGCTGTTGTGCTAGGAGATGTGCATAATCAGGAAGTGTGCGAGCTGCCGGGGGGAACGTCGCGTTGATCAACTAGGTACCGTAATGACAATAGTATAAGCTGAGGTAGACTTTTTCATCTTATTTTGGCTGCTGAAAAACTCGGCTTATACTCGAGTATATACGGTATATACTCACACAAGGCCACCATGTCCCATAACAAAATGTGCAGCAGTTTTTTTGTAATTGCCACCAGGGTCTACTGTATTAAAGTTTCCTGACAGCAAGGTATTCATTATATATATATATATATATATATATATATATATATATATATATATATATATATATATATATATATATATATATATATATATATATATATATATATATAAATCCCTGATGAAAGTTCCAGTGTGGAACTGAAACGTTGGAACTTCCTTGGAGTGCTGTTAACTCACCTTGGTATCTATTTATATTCAGACTGGCACCCAGGATCTATTTTTGGCTAATAATGATGTGCACTCTGCCTGCATGTTATATATATATATATATATATATATATATATATATATATATATATATATATATATATATATATTATATAAACATTTGTGGCACTCACATGATTTATGATGCAAAAACAAAAAAAGTTTATTTTGCCTCAACGCTTCGATCCCCCACAGGGATCTTTGTCAGGAGCAACGTACAGACAAACACACAGACCCCCCATCACCCTACTGTAAATAAAGGCTTACTTTGGTGCCTAGCATAGTGGCATCCATATAAAATAGACTGCGGCAAACTAAAAATACTATATATATATATATATATATATATATATATATATATATATATATATATATATATATATATATTATACTATATTTTGGAACTGAGATTAATAACTTGCATTCTCTCTTATTTCTATTTTTTTCTCCATATTTCAATTCATTTCATTCTGCAGATAGCATTGGCTTGATCAAGCAGTAAACAGGCACTTTAGCTCAATGTTGACTCTCGGGCTACAGCAGTGCATAGACAGCACTGTCTCTTTGTGATCAGCGAATAGGGCTGTCAAGATGAAAGTAATTCCATTCTACCCTCACAGAGCTCAGATTTCTTTCGAGAATGAAACAACAGATACAACAAAATTGTGATATTTGAGTCAGTAGTGTTTTATCATGTTTGTGATTCCAAACTTACAAGTAGTCAGACAGAATTTCCATTTCATGGGCAAACCTTCCAAAACCATTTCTGTTGCCCTATGCCCAATCCTTTGCAAGCAATGAGGCAATGAAACTATATTCAAATCCAGACATAAATCACTCCTTGGTCATATTTATAGAAGTGTTTTTTTATTTTATTGCACATGAGAAAGCAAAACCTAAACTTAGGTATCCATGCTATTTATGGTGTCTCTTATACAAAAAATGCCTTCCTAATTTGACAATAGCAGTATAAGCAAGGTGCATAAATTGTTTTAAACTACAATACAATTATCTCTCACGCAAAGGTACAATTGGTACAGGGCTCAGCATGCATTTATGTTCTTCCTTCTGATGGGTGCAATGTTCTGCCTTCTCAGAGTAAAGAGGTGTTCGTTGTCTTTCCTTGATGTCCCTCCTTGTCTGGGGCTCAAGCATGTCAGGGCCACATGTCTTTTTTGAGAGGAAAATCAGGACCATGGTAAAAGTTAATGCTTGGGCAGCAGGCAGGAAAACAAATAATCAGTCTGGTATCTGTAGGGTCAAAGAATATCTAGGACAGTCGAGGCTGGCAATGATCAGAATAGTCAAAACCTAAGTGGAAATGTAGGAACTGAAAAAAACCCCCCACACAATAACACCCAGGAACTTACTAAGTAAGAGTCACTGGGTCCTTGGCATCTATTTATTTTGAATTTTGGTTCAACTCACAGGACAGTAACTGGTCAGTGCTCCTTACAGAGCTTTTGAAGAACATGAAAACGTATCCACACACAGGGACACATTTACTATGGGTCAAATATCGAGGGTTTAATAACCCTCAATATTCGACCATCTAAGTTAAATCCTTCGACTTCGAATATCGAAGTCGAAGGATTTGCTACAATTGGTTCGATCGAACGATTAAATCCTTTGAATTGAACGATTCGATGGATTTTAATCCATCGATTGAACGATTTTCCTTCAATCACAAATTGCCTAGAAAGCCTATGGGGACCTTCCCCATAGGCTAACATTGGTGCTCGGTAGGTTTTAGGTGGCGAAGTAGGTGGTCAAAGTTTTTTTTAAAGAGACTGTACTTCGACTACCGAATGGTCGAATAGTCAAAAGATTTTTAGTTTGAATCGTTCGATTCGAAGTGGTAGTCGAAGGTCGAAGTAGCCAAAAAAATACTTCCAAATTCTTAGTAATTTTCCTTCTAATCCTTCACTCGAGCTAAGTAAATGTGCCCCACAGTGTTTGAAGCAATCAAGGGACATTCTGTATTCTGTAACAAAAAAGTGACACAGACAGCATTATTTTTAATTACAAGATGAAAGTGGTCCCATTGTAATGCATTTAAACTCGGCCTTGGAGTCTTCCCCATAGTGCTTAATTACTACTTTTTTGTAGTGTAACTTTATTGATATTGATTACTGATTTTCAAAACAGCACAGCACTCCTTATTCAATTTCTATCAACACATTATAAATTACAGGTAAGGTGACAAGGGGTAGGCAATAGAAACATTCACAACTGAAGAATACACTAAATATGACAAAATATACAAAATATATAAACCTCAGGGCTATTACCCAGAATATAACAATAATGATCTTGGGCATTTCAATATGGTCTGGCAACCCTGGCAGTCATATACCCAACTAGAGGGCGTTAAACTGTATGCAATGTTCCTACCTTGACCAAAACATGAAAATGCTGGTTCTCCTTACACTGTTACCCCACTCTCTATTAAACTTGAATAATAAGGTATTTTGATAGCTAATCATATTCTGCTCTATTATGTATAAATGAAGGGAAATATTTCAGCTCTCCAAGTTGAACGATCACAACTATTCTTATAAATCTCTATTCTGCTCATCTGTACCCTCTATGAAGCTGCTTCATTATTCCATCACGTAAAACAGCTGGCTCTCTGTATTATCTGTTTTCTGCATGGATGGAAAATTAAAAAAAAAATGCTTTTAGTTGTGCAGTATTATATGGTCACAAAGTCTTTCAAGCCACATCAGGCAAAACCCAACCACTAGTTACATGGTACTGTATATAGAGTAATTCAACTCACGGCTTCCAGCAACCCACCCATAATGGGTTGATTCATTATCATGGAGACATCAACATGAGCAGAGGATTTGAATATTGATAAGCAAAGATTATGTTTGTGTATCTATGTATATTTTATGTTTACAGACTACTTTATACACAGTGAATATATAAGTGATCTTGTTTGAAAAAGCTTTCAATAAGATATTTAAATTATATAAATATACATATGAATGTTTAGCATATAAAATGTTCAGGGAAGTTGCCAGACTCGGGAATATGTTAATAGAAAGCTTGGAAATTTTTTTCACTGAGAAACCTCTATCGTACCTTGCTCAAGCATACCAAAAAATGGAGCTCCAACTTGATTCATAATGTGTGGGAAATAGATTCTTGGGTTAAAGGAAATGTAAATCATCAAAACAAGTGCTCTTTTATGCACTTTTGCAATTTATTTTATAACTTTTTAATTTTTCAGTTTTTCTAGATAATGGCATTTTTTACACTACAAATATAATGCATTTGAAACAACAGCACCACTTGCTGTACATTTCAGTGGACTTGCTACTGCTGGACAAAAAAATGAATGTAACCTGTTTTCAGCTCCATCAATGCCTTCCCAAACTAGTATTAGTAGAGAATGGGATAACACTGGATTCTCTTACCCAGAATGGGCCTTCACTATGTGGAAGATGAAGGCGAGGGTGTTGTGCAACTACAACGCTCTCACTGCTGTACCAAAAAAATAAGACAAAGGGAGGCAGAGGTCCTTGTAACAGAGGTCCTTTGAAGCAGTATTAGACACGTATCAGGCACACAATACCAATTCAGAGGCAGTACCATGTGACATCCCTGTGAAGACAGTTTACAGGTTTCTAGATGCATGTTCAGGATCTCTGTACAATGACCTAGATCCCCACACACTAGATCAGGAAATACATAATCAAAATCCGTATTCAGCCTAGTCGTCCCTGAATAGGCCATTCTTGCTTAAGAAGAAAGCTACCCCCTTACTACGCATCATTATTGGATAACAGGCTGCATTTACTAACCAATTTTATCTGCGTCACTTTCCTGGAATGTGCTATTACAGATACCTCTACTGTCTTGATTACCACTCATTCACAGGGTCCCACAATTTCATCAAGGGTCTCCATATGCTTGGGGCCTCTCTTTTAAGTGAACTATATGGCCTGCTCGCACACCCTGGCCTTCGGAAGTAGAAGCCTGGTGCACGGTGTTAGAGGGATTGGCACCCTCCCATTGCACAAATACACTGGCACTCATTGCAAGTTCAAGCAGGGAGGTCCCCTTGCATATTTATTTGAAGAAAAGCAACGTTTCGGGGCTATACCCCGAACAAATGCTTGACAAAGGGGTATAGCCCTGAAACGTTGCTTTTCTGCAAATAAGTATGCAAGAGGGACCTCCCTGCTTTGAACTTGCCGTAAGTGCCAGTGTATTTGTGCAATTTCCTCTCTTTTAAGTCCCAGGCTCCCCAGCACCCATAACCCTGTTCCTATGGTTGAGGCCAAATAGAAAGACTATGGGGTGCCTCTCCTATATAAAGACTTTAGTAACACTGGCACCTCCTGTCTAATTCTGGAACTGTCAGGAGACACTTTAACCTGGAAAGGGAAACACTCCCCCTTCCATCTCAAAATTAGGCCCAGCTCTTAGCTGACCATAACCAGGGGATTACCAACATGGAGGAGGTTAACCCTATAGACCCCTACATTAAGCTAGTCAGAAAAGAAAAGCCTTATAATGTTGCTCTGCTTAAAACTGCCCAGAGAAACATCAGACGAATCTTCTATGCTTACAATGTCACAAGTATTCCTATCTGGAAACCTATTATCCAAGATTCTCAAAATTATGGGAATGCCATTTCCCATAGACTAAATTTTAATCAAATAATTCAACATTTTAAAATAGATTTCCCTTTTCTCTGTAATAATAAAACAGTCCCTCGTACTCCAAATAAGATATAATTAATGATTATTGAAGGAAAAACAATCCCAGGGGGTTTAATTCATTTTTAAATAATTTATTAGTAGTATGGAGATCCAAATTACAAAAATTCTGCAGGTCCTGAACATTCTGGAAAACAGAATTACATCACTTTCTTCCAAATGTAGCCTGTCGGCTGAAATGAACATCTGATGGCACTGTTGTTTCATAGTCAGTATATTAGCAGTGTAAAACTACTAATATCTTGATAGGCAGAAAAAAGTGCTCATAATGATTAGAGGAATTGCACTTCTGTTATAAATATATAGGAATTCAGTGCTACGTAATCATATTACAAACATACTGGGGCAGATTTATTAAAGTTTGTAGCATCCCCAGACATTTGACCTATGATGGAATTGATCCAACTGGCCAAATGAATCAATTCAATTGATACACACTTATACATACAGAGTCAAAAATCTCTCTTTTGTTTTATAGTTAAATCACAAACAGAACACCTCATATAACACCACTGGACTGAGGCATGCTACCTACGCGCCAGCGGTGAGTAGTCTAATTTTGGACACATCACGTACCAAAACATTTCTGTTGCAAAATTATACTAACAGAAAGGTTTGCATGAAAATATAAAGCTCTCTTGAATGAAAAATGCTAAGCTACGTACTAGTCTTCTGTCTGCAAAAATGGCAAGGTCTGATGCTGCATTGACAGCACTGTATTTTAGCTGCCAGTCACTGGCCCCAAATATCCCTGCTAAGCAAATGAGTTGCATACAGAGATTTGAGCCTTCTAATGTCACCCAAACTTTAGTTATAGAAACTTTCCTGCCAAGGGATTGTAGAATATAAACTGTATTTGATTTGTATCATTCATCATTTGCATCATTAAACTGGCAGATATGATAAAGGGGAAAATCTCTCCAATTTATAAACAGGATTTATTTGATGAATACGATGAATGCATTAGCAAAGCGCATATGCAGAATACAAAAGGGGCCTCATAGCAAATTATAAAGGAAGTAAATGATCACACTAAAGGATAATGCTTGGGTATGAGGCACTTAGCATTACCTGGAATTAACTGTTTGCATAGATTATTCTTCCTATTCCTTTGACATCATAAATAACTATGAAAATCGTCCATAAACTATAATAGCAACAGCACTCTAAGCAGTAAAAATACTGTAAAGATGGTCTACTGAGAAATGTCTCATATGAGGCAAGCAATAGGACATTTCTGAATGTAAATAAAAAAAAATGTTCTATTCAAATAACCAACTTCCTTATACCTTGCCACTAAAGGGGACATAAAAACAAATACATAGAGTATATTATATATATATATATATTTTTTTATTAATGATGTCTATTCTAGTTAGGACATCATGTGACACCAGTGCCTGAGACACACACACAATATTTCCTATCCAATAAACCTCAAACGCACCAGGCTGACCTTTTAGAAATAGAAAATAAAGGCAGATCCCTTTGGATAACATCACTGCAGTAGAAGAATTTTAAAGCAATTGAGCATTTACAGCAATGGATAACAGCTCAATCCCTTTGTCATGAACCTTTTAAGTTATTCTCCTATCATGAAAGCTAGTAGTGGATAAGCTGGTTTACGCAAGGATAAAAAGTTCAAAATCCTTCATATTTGTGAACATTCAGTACTTGCAACTCACTGTCTTGACATTCCCTTGGGTCCTAAAGGGCTTATAGATAAGAGCCTGCCTCAGATGTTAAAAACTAAATACATCAAAATGCCTTGATAGCAGACATCTATGTGTAAAGCTTTGGATATGGTGGTTATGACAGTTAGGTCATTTACCATTTTATTGTACCAGAAAGAGATAGATGGAAATATGTTTTTTTCATCACATCATACACATATCTGGTGTGAGATCCTACAACCTTTCAGAGGGGACACAGTATCATGTTATTTCCTTTAAAATATTTAATTAAGGGAAAATGCAAGTACAAAGGTATAAAAATTGCCCAATAAACCATAGAGATCAACTCTAAAGTGTTTTAAAGTAATACAAATACAATTTACTGTTAAATTGTACTGGTTAAACTGATGTGTTTGCTTCCAAAACACTACTGTAGTTTATATAAACAAGCTGCTGTGTAGCAATGGTGGAAATTTAAAAATATGGCACAGGTTAAATAGTGGATAACAGAAAACATTATGTTCTACAGAGCTTATCTGGGCATTGAAAGTACTGTTTCTATTGTTGCAGATGATACTAAATTGTGCAGAACTATAGGTTCCATGCAGGATGCTGCCACTTTGCAGAGTGATTTGTCTAAGTTGGAAAACTGGGCAGCAAACTGGAAAATGAGGTTCAATATTGATAAATGCAAGGTTATGCACTTTGGCAAAAATAATATAAATGCAAGTTATACACTAAATGGCAGTGTATTGGGAGTCTCCTTAAATGAGAAGGATCTAAGGGTCTTTGTAGATAACACGTTGTCTAAATCTGGGCAGTGTCATTCTGTGGCTACTAAAGCAAATAAAGTTCTGTCTTGCATAAAAAAAGGGCATTAACTCAAGGGATGAAAACATAATTATGCCTCTTTATAGGTCCCTGGTAAGGTCTCATCTGGAGTATGCAGTGCAGTTTTGGACTCCAGTCCTTAAGAGGGATATAAGAGAGAGAGAGTGCAGAGACGTGCAACTAAATTGGTTAGAGGGACGGAAGACTTAAATTATGAGGGGAGACTGTCAAGGTTGGGGTTGTTTTCTCTGGAAAAAAGGTGTTTGTGAGGGGACATGATTACACTTTACAAGTACATTAGAGGACATTATAGACAAATGGCAGGGGACCTTTTTACCCATAAAGAGGATCACCGTACCAGAGGCCACCCCTTTAGACTAGAAGAAAAGAACTTTCATTTGAAGCAACGTAGGGGGTTCTTCAGAGTCAGGACAGTGAGGTTGTGGAATGCACTGCCGGGTGATGTTGTGATGGCTGATTCAGTTAATGCCTTTAAGAATGGCTTGGATGATTTTTTGGACAGACATAATATCAAAGGCTATTGTGATACTAAGCTCTATAGTTAGTATAGGTATGGGTATATAGAATTTAATTAAAAGTAGAGAGGGGTGTGTGTATGGATGCTGGGTTTTCATTTGGAGGGGTTCAACCCAATGTAACTATGTATCTGTGTAACCTGGGCACATCCCATTTATACTCAATGAACTGTTCTCCTGAACCTGACCAGTTGCTATCATATCAAGTCAACTCCGCCTTTACCCATTAATACAGCATGGATTTTTTAATTCCTCGCACACTTCTGGAAATGCTATGCCTGCCCCTGACTTCTTGATTATTGCCATTTGTTAACATGTCTACACTATGCAGCCCTTAAGGACATTACAGACATCCACGCTGCTGGTCTGGAGTTAATAAAGTCCCTGAAAGTGCTGGCATGAAATGAACATGTCATTGTAATAAAATTACTGTTGGCATTCAGTCTTGCTAAGGGATACAAAGACATCTTGCTTGGGAGGACTAAGAATTCTGCAGTTTCACACAGAGCTATTTTACAATAAGAACTTGCAGAAAACCAGTTTTCCATTTACTGAACAAAGAGAAATGTTCATTTCAGATATATCTCAAGATAGGAAAAATCTATCTGCCTATTCACTTTCTATGTGCATAACCGTTGGGTTGCTGACTAGAGATGTCGCGAACTGTTCGCCGGCGAACTTGTTCGCGCGAACATCGGGTGTTCGCGCTCGCCGGAAGTTCGCGAACGTCGCGCGACGTTCGCCATTTTGGGTTCGCCATTGTTGGCGCTTTTTTTTGCCCTCTCACCCCAGACCAGCAGGTACATGGCAGCCAATCAGGAAGCTCTCCCCTGGACCACTCCCCTTCCCTATAAAAACCGAAGCCCTGCAGCGTTTTTTCACTCTGCCTGTGTGTGCTGAAGAGATAGTGTAGGGAGAGAGCTGCTGCCTGTTAGTGATTTCAGGGACAGTTGAAAGTTTGCTGGCTAGTAATCGTTTTGATACTGCTCTGTTATTGGAGGGACAGAAGTCTGCAGGGGTTTGAGGGACATTTAAGCTTAGGTAGCTTTGCTGGCTAGTAATCTACCTTCTACTGCAGTGCTCTGTATGTAGCTGCTGTGGGCAGCTGTCCTGCTTCTGATCTCATCTGCTGACTGCTGCAATAACAGTAGTCCTTGTAAGGACTGCTTTTATTTATTTTTTTGTTGTTTTACTACTACTACTACTACTACTACTATAAGAGCCCGGTGCTATTAGTCTAGCAGTGTTGGGGAGTGGGACTGGTGTGCTAATCTGCTGCTCCTAGTAGTTCAGCAGCACCAACTTTAATTTTTTTTTTTAATATTCATTTTTTTTTTATTTTACTTTTTTTTATTTTACTACCGCTGTAGTAGTGTATAAGTTGACCTTTTAGGCATTATTTGCCCTGTAGGCATTTTTTGCCCAGTGTGTTATTCAACCAACTGCCATCTAGCTGTGTGACCTTGTTCACATTCTGTCTAAATATCCATAATATTACCGTCTCCAGAAAAAACACCGGAGTGACTTTTTTCAAGCAGCCATAATATATTTTACGTAATCCGTATCCATCGCTGTAGTAGTGTATAAGTTGACCTTGTAGGCATTGTTTGCCCAGTTTTTTTGGTCGCAGCCACTGAAGCACAGTTGCCAGAAAAAATATGCCATATAAATGCTGAAAATAGTCATTTTTTGCCATACGTTGACTCAACGTATATGGCAAAAAATTACTATTTTCAGCATTTATATGGCATATTTTTTCTGGCAACTGTGCTTCAGTGGCTGCGACCAAAAAAACTGGGCAAACAATGCCTACAAGGTCAACGTATGGCAAAAAATGACTATTTTCAGCATTTATATGGCATATTTTTTCTGGCAACTGTGCTTCAGTGGCTGCGTCCATCTGTCCCTGAAATCACTAACAGCTCTCCCCCTACACTATCTCTTCCAAGCACACACAGGCAGATTTTTCAGATACATTTTTGCCCTTGATCCCCCTCTGGCATGCCACTGTCCAGGTCGTTGCACCCTTTAAACAACTTTAAAATCATTTTTCTGGCCAGAAATTTTTTTTTTAGATGTTAAAGTTCGCCTTCCCATTGAAGTCTATGGGGTTTTCCGACGTTCGCTACATCCCTATTGCTGACTCAGTAGAGCCAAAAACCTGGTATTAGTAGTCTTAAAATGCAAATTCAGGTATGGGACCTGTTGTCCCGAATGCTCAGGATCTTGGGTTTTTTGGATAACAGATCTTTCTGTAATTTGGATCTTCATAGCTTAGGTCTACCAGAAAATCATGTAAACGTTAAATAAACCCAACAGGCTGGTTTTGCTTCCAATAAGGACTAAGTGTATCTTAGTTAGGATCAAGTACAAGGTACATTTTTATTATTACAAATAAAAAGGAAAATAATTTAAAAAAATTGGATTATTTTATAATAATGGAGTGGACCTATGTTTTTTTTTTTATAGTCAAAACTGTCAAATTCGACTAGGGATTTTTCCAAATTTGATTCGAGTTTTTTAAAAAAATAGAATTCGGTTTTCGAGATTTATCATACTCTGGCCCTTTAAGAATTCAAATTAGCCATCTAAAACCTGTTGACTTGCTTTTTGAGTCATTGGGAGAGGTCCTTGGATCAATTTGGAGTTGTTTGCAGCCTTCCTGACATTCAAGTTTTTTTCGGAGAAAAAACTCGAATCGAATTTGATTCGAGTTCGATTTGAGTTTTCTGGTCGATTTAATTCATCCAAGTTTTAAAAATTCATTTTTTTTTTTTATAAATTTCGATTGGTTGAATATCAAATTTATGGGAGTTTAGCGGGTGTTTTTTAAAAACTCACATGAACTCGAAATTTGACCTTTGATAAATGTGCCTCCAAGTGTTCGCACTGTAACAATGTTACCTTCCTGGGTGCACGGCCAATGTGACTTATACTGTATGCATGTTAGAAGGGACCAGCACTCCAGTTTTAAGCATAAATAATTGACAGAGAGCCAAATAGACACCAGTATAGGTTATGATAACACATAAGTGTGAGGTTGAAAGGAATGTTATAGAGCCGTACCTGTACACTATGGGGATGACTCGTTAACAAGAAAGAAAAAGATGCAAAAGGTTTAATGACAGAGAAACAGGCCTCTTCAAGATTGACCCCATTG
Source organism: Xenopus laevis (assembly GCF_017654675.1). Classification (NCBI taxonomy): domain Eukaryota; kingdom Metazoa; phylum Chordata; class Amphibia; order Anura; family Pipidae; genus Xenopus; species Xenopus laevis. The sequence continues at coordinate 74,721,415 of NC_054388.1, forward strand.
CTTAACTCAGTGATTTACACATGGGTAACACTAAAAATAGATTTTAGTCATTTAACAGTTTTTTGATAGTTACATTGTGTCTTGTTTTTATCATGTGTAGTGTTGTAGTTGAACTATTGTATCAATTGAGGTGGATACTTTAAAGGGATCCTGTCATCGGAAAACATGTTTTTTTCAAAACGCATCAGTTAATAGTGCTACTCCAGCACAATTCTGCACTGAAATCCATTTCTCAAAAGAGCCAACAGATTTTTTTATATTCAATTTTGAAATCTGACATGGGGCTAGACATTTTGTCAATTTCCCAGCTGCCCCTGGTCATGTGACTTGTGCCTGCACTTTAGGAGAGAAATGCTTTCTGGCAGGCTGCTCTTTTTCCTTCTCAATGTAACTGAAGGAGTCTCAGTGGGACATGGGTTTTTACTATTGAGTGTTGTTCTTATCTTGTATTAGGGAGCTATTATCTGGTTACCTTCCCATTGCTCTTTTGTTTGGCTGCTGGGAGGGGAAGGGAGGGGGTGATATCACTCCAACTTGCAGTACAGCAGTAAAGAGTGATTGAAGTTTATCAGAGCACAAGTCACATGACTTGGGGCAGCTGGGAAATTGACAATATATCTAGCCCCATGTCAGATTTCAAAATTGAATATAAAACAATCTGTTTGCTCTTTTGAGAAATGGATTTCAGTTCAGAATTCTGCTGGAGCAGCACTATTAACCGATTCATTTTGAAAAATGTTTTATTTCCCCATGACAGTATCCCTTTAAGTATAGGGATTGTTAAGTATAGGGATTGTATGATGTTCATAGGTCACAGTGATATGCTAATTGATAGTTACTTTATCTGTTTCCAATGATTAACACATGACATCATATCAGCTGTTTTTCCCGCCACTGCATAGACTGTAAGCATGATTTACAGAAAATTTGGTACTGTGAGAAAGGCCTTAGTATAGGCCAAAACATCAGTCCTTACCTTTTAAAAAATAAATAATGCTGACCTGTGGAACATTTTCTATGGACATAAACGCAATTTGACTCTGCATCCAGGCATATTAATGATTTATTTGTGAGTGCTGGCCCTTCACTGAACTACATCATAATATATATATTTAATATAATATAAGTATATTTTTTTCTATCCTTTGTTTCGTAACATCATTATTTTTTATGCCCTCCACCAGCTACCCAAGGCTTTGGTCACTGTGATATACCAAAATAGTGGAAAATACTTTTGTATTTTCCATATTATGCCCCCCCCCTCTGCCCTTTCACCATAACTCTACGATCCTAGCTAAAATCATTTCCTCGCAGAACTGAACAGAAGGTGCCGCATTGTATATTCACACACTAAATATGGTTAATTACCATAATATGGTTATCATTTTCATTTAAACAGCTCTAATAATACTGACAAGGTTCTTAATTACATCACAACAATTGTTAACGTTACTGGCGGCACTTGTAGGATTATACCAAAGACTAGAAAACAGGGAGGGTCTAGCTAACATTCTGCTCCTATAATACCAAATAATACCACTAGTTTCTAGCTGAATTTTTTGTCCACATACACAGTTCCATTAATAATACAAGAACCTTCAGTCTATGTGCAATTTTATTCTAAATTATATGAGAATGTGCATATTTTAAGAGCCTTACAGAATTTAATCTGTAACTAAAATGGTATTACCATGCTTTAATTAAGACATTATACACTAATTTTTCTCAGATGCTCACAATCATAATTACTGCATGCATGGGTGAACCCTTAAATTACTTCCAATCAAATTTGGTATGTGTGCTTGTATCCCCAAGGGCAGCACATATCATTAAGGAAGTAACCCTCTAAACAGTGATTCACATACTCTGCATGCATTATTGCCAATCTGATAACCAGCATGAAGTCATACATCCTGCAAATATGCATATGAATTGTTTGGTTACATTAACTTTGTAAGTCATGAGGGCAGTGGTACTGTTCCCAGGAATAATTATATTGCCGTTAAAAAAAAAAGATTAGGTTATTTCAGAGGCTTCATGTACTTACTTTGTGATTTAACTGTATCACATGGTCAAACTACTTATTTGCTAGATTCTACAGCTAGGCTCCTTTCTACAAAATCCAATTAAATCAACCAATATATTCCAAGAATATGCCTCATACCAACAGCAGAACCCTGTCTAATGCATTACCATATATGATCTTTGGTTCTACAACCAAATTATCTGTAATGTGCTTTTTCCAACATACCTGACCTCTAGGAAAATGTAGAGCAAATACATTATTGGCTAACATAGTAGATTATAAAATGTAAGATATTGGACTAGCCTGGAGTCATCTACAAAAGGTATGTCTGTAACATCCCACAACAATCCCTACTGTGTACACATACTCCAAAAATATTGAGTTGAGTCTGTTTTTATGCCTTAACCAGTATTATCTGAAAATGGGTATTGCATTATTAGCTTTAGAATTTTCTTCATTTAATTTAAAACAGATCCCTGGGAGTTTTAAGGTTTAATATTAAAGTGGACCTGTCACCCAGACATAAAAAGCTGTATATTAAAAGTCTTTTAAAATTAAACATGAAATCCAATTTTTTTTCATTTGCATTTATAGCTATTGTAAACTCATTTTAAAATCTCAGCTGTCAATCAAATATTGCCTGCCCCTCCTCTATGCTTTAGGCATAGAGGCAGGGCAATTAATTACCTTCACTTTCCATTCAGCATTTACTAGACGTCACTGCACTCCCCACATCCCACTCTCTTTACCATTTAATTGTGTAACCAGTGCATGGATATGGACACCAGGTCCCCCATTCTGGTGCACAAATCAGACTTTGAGATGATGCAAGGCTTGTCTTTATAACAGTGTCCACAAAATGGCGCCTGCCGTCTTGCTAAAATTATGAGTTCCCAGACTGAAGGAAACAAGATTCAAATAATTTATACAGTGTAATAAAAGTTTATTTTGCTTGACTAAAGTGATAAAATAGGATTTGGAATACTTTTTTCAAGTCCCCTTTAAAGGGGATAGAAAATACATTGGGAAGCATAATAAAAAATATAGCAGTACTTTATTGTGCAAGTCTTTCTAATCATTGATCTCATCTTCTGTCTTGTTAGATCCTTGCTCTAATTCTAAACAATTTCTACAATCCCAACAAAAATACAGGGCTGTTGTTTGTTTTGTCAGGAAGGAAGAAGAAATGATTATGGGTGTTCTAATAAATGCACCCCTTTATACACGTGCAAACAAGTGACTTAAAGCTGAACTACACAAACATTGCACCGTGGGCAAGCTGCTGAACTTGACTTGTTTTTGCAGCATCGGAGAGGTAGTTGGCAAGTGTCTACAGAGGTTATACTTGCTGGGCCCATGTTGCATATACCACCTGCGCTGCTATAGAGACTAGGCTAGAGACTAAGCTAGTGTCAATCCCAGTATGTTGTGTTTTCTGTCCATGACATAACAAGATAAAGAGACATATGGGGAAAATGAAAAAAAAAATATTAATCTTGAAGGCAATAATGAATAATATATGGTTTTGCTGGTTTTACTTTGGGCTACAATATTAATAAAATCTTTAAAAAAAACCTTTATTGGAGCTCCTTATAGATCTGCTCCGGATCAGCGTTTCAAATTAGGGGTAGGAGTGTCCTAATGGTCCTTGACAAAAGCACAGAAGGAGGGGGATAGCCAATCAGGGCCGGATTCCTCGAGCGGGTGCCCCTAGGCCGATCGATCCGATCGCCCGCAGCCCCCCCGACCGCCGTGAGCGCAAAAGCGTCAGCGAACACGCCTGCATTACCCCCTCCTGCCGCGCGCACATGCAAGTACGCGCCGGAGAACGGCATAGTTGAATGGGTCCCCATAGTGCGACTGGGCGCCATGCAGCCCCTAATTTTTTGCCGCCCTAGGCCTGGGCCTTTGTGGTCCGGGACTGTAGCCAATCACAGCCCTGTAATCACACAAGCAAAAACAGGCTTCAGTTCCCTATCCGGTCAGCCTAGCTATTGATTGGTTTCTATTATAAATAATCATGTATATACTTAATCTGAAACACTTAAAACTATCCCTTGATTCTTTCCAAACTGGGTCAGAATGCTACTCTCCCAGGCCTGCCGTATTGTTACATGCAGGGTACTGTATGCCACCTGCTGTGATTCTGTTAGAATTGGCTGCATGTTCCCCTCTAGTCATTTTATTGACACTACGTGCATGATTGATTTGTGAGCTGAACCATGAGACTTGTTAAGGAGCAAAGGTAAAGAGTCCACAGAGATTTAAAAAGTGATCCCCTGTGGGCCATTATTTTGTTGGTGAGGCTGCTGTAACATTTACATTTTCAAGCATTCCAGTCCCTAAACCCAATTCAGTTCTGCTTGCAGCAAACACTGTCAGAATAAAAAACAGTTTTGGCTGCTCACACTTGTATCCCTTTGATCCACTCATGCACGCATAATTATTTTGGAAGGTCAGTACCTAGACATATCTAAAACAAATATAAATAAATAAATAAAAACTACCATAGGAAATAGTGTCCTCTGTGACTTTCGTTGAACTAAAGCAGTACAATTTTACTAAACATCTCTATGCAATGTGCATAAACCTTCTTAAAATGTTATCGTATCGATTTTAGAAAAGGCTCAGCCAGAATTAGCTATCAGAAGAGTGCCTTGAGGTGGAAATGTAGAGAAACATGCAAAGTAAATCTATTATGTAACAATTCTTAGATATTTTCAGTATTATGCATTAGTAATGGCCAACCTGCAGCCCTCCAGCTGTACTAATCCTTAGTCTGTTTGCTGGATGATGGGAGTTGTATTTCAGCAACATCCATGGGGACATTGATGAGCTCTGATTCCCACCTTGTCTGCTGATGTTGCAGTGCTACATTTCCAGGGCCCTCTCTACTATGACTTTAGCTCTGTTGGTCACTCAGTGCCTTTCTCTGCCATCAGGCTGTTTGACATGACAGAGAACCTATTTACCTATAACTGAATTATGGTATGCTTACACAGAATGCATTTGGACACTTCCAAGAAACCTCAAGGACCTAGTTTCTGACTATAAGAGAAGGTACAGTTCAGACTAATTAGGGATTTATAGCACTAAACCACTAACCCTATTCACAATGTAAATTCGCAAAAACTGGAAACACGGGCAGAGCAATGCAATTAGTGTTCAGAAAAAAGCATGGGCAATACAAACATTTGCGAATAAATATGTGCAAACTTTATAAATGACCCCCTCTGTGTTTTTGCCTTTATAGAAGTAATTATTGGCTGGTTAATGGTCTTTCTATTTATAGTGTATATAGGTTTAGCGTATAGGTGAAACTATCTCACCTCTACAAACTGGAAAGTGAGGTGGTTTTGCCCCCTCGCTGATACTGGTGCCAGTTAGTTGGTTTATTTGTTTGGATGTTCTGTCACTTCAAGATCAAATGTGCTTCTTGATGACTAAAAATAAACTCTGCTGATAAAGCATGATCTTCACAGTAGTCACAGGAAAGTGCTCTCAGCATTCTGCTTTTTTCATATAGTTTGTATATTTCATGGCCTGGAGGCATCACTTTGTCATCATTATGTTCTCTCGACAGACACAATCATGATCTATCTTTGTGACGTGTTATTGTGATGTCTATGCAACTATTGGGGGCACTTATTTGCAAAGCCAAGTCAGCTGATAAATGGGAACTGGAGCTACTTATACTTTCCCTCTAATGCTTCATCTCTGTGGGAACTTTCCTTGTTTACTGGAAAACCATTCTAACTATGTCTTTAATTTAAGCATTATTAATTAGCAGCCATGAAATGAAATTCCTTATCAATAGCTTAAAAAGTAAGTTGATCCCATCCAGGGTCAGACTGGGACACCAGGGGCCTACCCAAAGACCTTAGACCAGGGGCCCACTCTCAGGACTATTAGGGGCCCCTTCACTAAGTTCGAGGGAAGGAATAGAGGAAAAATAGTTTGAATTTCGATTGTTTTTTTTGGCTACTTCGACCATCGAATTGGCTACTTCGACCTTCGACTACGACCTTCAACTTCGAATCAAACAAAAAAAATCGTTCGAATACTCGACCATTCGATTCGATTTAAAAATTTCTTCGACCCCCTAGTTTGCCACCTAAAACCTACCGAGGCCAATGTTATGAGGAAGGTCCCCATAGACTTTCTAACAATTTTCTGATCGAAGGATAATCCTTCGATCGATGGATTAAAATTCGAAGGATTCGAAGGATTTAATCGTTCGATCGAACGATTATTCCTTCGATCGTTCGATCGAACGAATTGCGCAAAATCCTTCGACTTCGATTTTTCGAAGTCGAAGGATTTTAATTCGGCAGTCGAATATCGAGGGTTAATTAACCCTCGATATTCGACCCTTGATACATCTGCCCCTTATTCTTCCTCTCCTCTCTCGACCTCTATTCTCCTATTCTCTTTTCTTCACATACTTTAATGCTATAATCTATTATTCCATCTATGTAGCCACTTTGTTCACATAGAAATAGTGAATGGCCATGAAATAGGCCAAATGTTTAGCAGCATGAGGGCCCACTGACACCTGGGCCCACTCTGAGTTTTCCTACAGTCCAACACTGCATGCATGCATCACGGCTAGACATAGGGCAAGACAAAGTATTTTCACTTTGTAAATGAGGCCCTTTATGTTTAATCAGAGCAGACTGGACATTGTCAATACATACAGTACAAATTGTAAGGGGGATGCATGGGCTCAATTATCATTGTTAATACGGTTTAAGTGTACAAAAAACAATGGCCAATTGTGTGGTTAATTGCACTTTATTGTACAGGTATAGGATCTATTATGTAGAATGGTTGGCCCTGGGGTTTTCTGGATAAGGGATCTTTCTGTAATTTGGATTTCCATATCTTAAATCTGTTAAAACAATATTTTAACATTTAATAAACCCAATCGGATTGCTTTGCCACCAATATGGATCCATACAGTGTAGTAACTGTAAAGTCCAAGCCACTGTTTTATTATTATAGAGAAAAAGGAATAAATTATGAAAAATCTGAATTATTATCTTAAAATATGGGAGATGGGCTTCCTGTAAATCAAAGCTTTCTGGATACCCGAAACAGATTGTCACAGATCCATTTGTTGCTAACAAAGGCTTTTTACATTTATATCCTAGAATTGGTGATGTGCCTTCTACAATTGTTTTCTGGATAACTGATTCCATACCTGTATTTTCTGTCTTCTTTTTTTGGCAGAAATTAAACAGACAAATCTCCTGTTTCTTTATAGAGATACAAGATGCAAAAAGGAGACTCTTTGCCCTGTTACTTTAATGAAGCTTCTTCCCAAATCGTTTCTATCCACATTGGCATTCTTCCTTTTGTCATGTCTGTGTTCAACAGTGAACTTGCAACCTGTTAGAAAAGGTCATTATCAAACACCTCGAGATTCTGAGAAGTGTACTATTATAATTTCCCTCCGGAATAGAAAATTATGCTCATTTAAAGGATGTAAAACTCCCTTTGTACTACTTTTAAGAGGAAGAAAACATTGAAGGACCACAACAGATTTAAATAAAGTCTAGCTGATTGCATGGTGTGACCTTGTGCTATACTATTTGTATGCCATTCAGCATGTTAATTTTAACTTCAATGGGCAAAGCATGCAGGCTGAACTGTACAGCGTGTTCTTAGCAGATAAATTGTAACTGTTATTATTACAGATCGTGACAGAATGCACCCTTATACTCAGTGTAAACTATGCATATAACACAATCTCCCCATCAGTCCAAAATACAACCTTTTTTAAACAATTAACTAAAATATGAGGGTACATATCATATTGGCTCTGACAAAAAGGCAGAGCACAAAGATCATAACAATTACAGCTGCTTACATTAATAATTTGATGTATCCTCTTAGTTTGGGAGACAAAGGAAGAAAAGGAAAGGTTAGATGAAAAAAAGGGATGTGATAAATGTTAAAATAATTGTGATATGTGATAAAAGTATCCATTTGTTTTCAGAGGATATTTAAAAGAAAACCATGATAAGAACAATGGCAGATTTGAATGTTTTGTTTTGTGCAACTTTTAAAGAAGGGGCTTCTTGTTTATGTGCTTTTATATGTTGGCTTTTGATGTAGCCTATGAGGGATCCTGTATTAGACTTTAAACATACATTATACAGGTTTGGGATCCCTTTTCCGGAAACTTGTTATCTACAAAGATCCAAATTACAGAAAGGCCATCTCTAATATAGTGCAAATACACACATAATTAACACTTTGTCAAATAGTTACCTTTTTCTTTTTAATAATAAAACAGAATGTTGTACTTGATCCTAACAGAGTTGCATGAATCCATATAGGTGGAAAAAAATCCTGTTGGGTTTATTAACGGTGAAATGATTTTTAGCAGACTTAAGGTACAGTGAATTGATCCAAATTACATATAGATCACTTATTGGGAAAACTCCATGCCCCATTCATTGCAAATAATAGATCCCCTATCTGTATAGAATATGATGTTAAACAAGATTCACTACATTATCTAGGCTGAGATATATACTGTATATGTGAGATGGAGTAACCATGTGGCATGTAAATCAATTATTTTTATACAAATTATTAGATGTGTCTTTCCCTTACAGGTGGAGCATGCAGTCACCTGGAGAAGGAAAGATCTGGGGATCCCACACCCACACATTGGGCCAGATTAATTTTTATGAGATAAGCTTGTCTCCTAATTTAGTTCCAGATTGTCCCGTAGAGTCAGATGCAATTCAGTGAGGAAAACATACCTTACTGTTTATCATATGAAAACTCAACTGAAGTCTATGGGATAAACTGGAACTGAAATAGGATTTTTTTCTTCTCAAACTGAACCTCACCCATAGCTCATTGATTTGAATCTAGTTCATTATGTTATAGGAATCTTAAAAGAAAAATTGTGCAGTGATTCTGGGCAACTTTTTATTTAGATAAAAAACGTTTAAATTAAAAGATACTTCCAGGTTACAAGAAGAATAAGATATGATCTCCCTCTAGCTTAGGTATACAAAATACATAATAAAGAAGCAAATAAGTCCAACTTCTGAATAATATACATGTCAGATAAGATATTTATGAGTGTAATATGCACAGATGTTAGTTACCTTCTTTGTGGGACAATCCCCATTTATGCATTGGAGAAGGGGTGGAGTTTAGTGTGGATCAAGGTCATAAGGTTATAGGCTTGAGGAATCTACATCATTAAAATCTTAAAATTAAAATTGACTGTGAATCTTACATTGTGCTGTCTTAAACTATTAAAATTTTTCATCATATTTATTTATTTTTTGCTATAAAGTAATTTCATCCCTAGCTTAGCCTACAGTTTAATGATAGCAGGCAATGTTTTTACACAATATTATCATCTGTGAAGCTGATTCAGAAGGGAGAACAGAAATACCCCTTTAATGATACTGTTCCATATGGCTTCTTTTCTCTCAGATTAAAATATTTGATTTTTAACATGTCAAAAAGATGTTGTTCGCATTGATTTTCTATACCTCCGTTGAAGTAATTATACCCCTTGTAAGTCACTAAGAACACATAAAGAAAGACTGCGAGTTGATGACAAAAGATGATTGAAATAAATTTTCTCTAGGGAAAAAAAAGGGAAATATATCTTTTGTAAGGCTGTAAATCTATAAAAATGTTCTAGATAAGTAAGTAACTACTTAAAATAGACCATTGGGTAAAAACACTCATTTTCTTGGATACAATCTATACAGCAGTTTTAAACCATACTTGAAGATGCATTATATTGACCTACAGCACTCCGTACATATTTATCTGCAGATTTATTATGCATTACTTCAGGCTGATGACAAAGGAGAGGATGTAACTACAATGCTGTAAATAATATTTTGTGTTCTAGTAATAAAACAGCATGCAATGCATCTCTTTCTTCTAGATATGACAGGAATCGTTTTATAAAGTAAGGTCAAAATATCCTTTAACACAAAAACTGTCTGAAGTAAATACACGTTTCTCAAGACACTACTAGCTACAATATGATGCAGTTTGCTCTTCCTAGAGATCTGGGCTCATAGTCATGCTCATATATAGTAAAGCCTCTGATCTGTGAAATTCTCTTCAATTGTATGCCTTAGAATCAAGAACAATCTGCATGCACTTTCTCTCATGTTCAATAGCAAATGCTTTTGTTTTCATTTATTCAGTATAGCATGCCAAGGAACAGCTTCTAACAAAGCAGTCTAAGCATGTATGATGCAAGCCTGCAGCCATCATATAATGAAAAAGTCTAAATGGCCGCAGGTCATAGCAGAATGCATGCAAACAATTCACACCCTATGGTGCATATGGTGCAGACCAGCAATCAACGTGGACCAATGCAACAGCAACTTTTGTTCCATGGACAATCATGGGTCAATAGCAAGTGTATTGAGTTCCCTAATGTCTCATGACCCACTAAAAATGTTATAGGAAATAATGTACTCCTACTACAATATGATTGTATTAGAAGTCATCTCAGAGATCCATGACCTCTATAGAAGCATTATGTGGTAATATAGTGTTTTACAATAAGAAGTGTTATTTTTGGCACCATTTTTTCCAAGCAGACATCTTGTACCAGGATATCCTAAGACTACTGTTACCACTATTTCTAACACAAAAATCACAAAGAACATATCCTGTCAATGATATACACTTGTTGCTATAGATGGATGCAAAGTCTTCAGCTAGGGGGGATGGACAAACCAGATACAGTAGTGAGCAGGCACTTAAAAAAAGTTTTCCTAAGACCAGGCTTGCAAAATCAAATATCATTTAGATAAGTTTCCTATGCGGCTAAATTCTTATTATGCACTGATATTTTTTAACTATGATAAAGTTCAACACTGCTTCTGCAGCCTTAAGCACTATTACCCTACTGAACAAAACACTGTTCAAAGTTTAACTGCTCAAAGCAGTCTAAGAAAATAAAAAACTGCCCTTATATCTCTGGGAATAATTTTCTTTTTAGTATATGCTCACTACACAAGTATGGCCAAACAACTGCTTTTCACAAGAATCTGAAATGTGGGAAGGTCTTTTTACACTTGCTGTTGAAGGTCATCATCCATTTAGGAATTTCATTTGTGGCAATCAATTCTGACCCAGCCCCTGCAGATGTTGATTGCTAAGGCTCAAAGTCATTTTTGTTAGCCATGGCCTTCTAAAGGTAATTGTAGGGATAAAAATGCCCTGCTCTATTAGATGCAGTTCCCCTTTCACTTAAATAGGAATCAAGCTGCCCATTAATGAGGTGCAAGTCAACAAAAAACAAACCCGCACCCGACCCTAACCCAAGCTCTCTTAACCCAAACCCTACCTGACCCAGCACAGCTGCTCTCTTTATAGACCTGCGCCTGACCCTCCCATCTCTCATGTCATGAAAGGCATCAGGTTAGGAGGGGCAGGCTCCTGCCTATAAATAGAGGCTGATGGAATTGGAAGCCATCAGAAAAAGTCATCGGTGGGGACAGCAGAAGGAAGTGCTCAATCCGAATCCACCTGTAACCCAGCAATCTTGTGTGGAAGTCATCCCAAACCTGCCCAACCTGTGGATAAACCTCTGACATTATCATTATCTCAGTGCACTCCCATATGATGATAACTGTCTAAAATAACAACATCTTTGTTAGGGGAACCATTTCCTATCTACCTGAAGGGGCAGTGACTCCTGATGGAAGTTTGACTGCAGGGTTCTTGCCGAGAGGAACGCAGCAATCACAAACACCCAGCAGCCGTGTCCTTAAGAACACATAACTAAGAAAAGGTCCCACATATGGATTTATGGTTGGCAAATTCTAATAGCATAAAATAAAGACCAAGAAGGCTGCACTTGTGAGTTAATTTTTTTGAAGGAGTCATCACACTGCAAAAAAGTTGTCCCATTTCCTGAGCATCAGGGTGAACTCTTCTTCCAAATATTATATTACAGGTAATATTACACTGGCTTTTTCTTTAGGCAATCAACATTTAGTACAGCAGTTGTAACTCTTTGGATCTATTCATAAATATAATTTATGTATCTTTTCATCCCGCTTTCATCACCGCTTGACTGATTCATACTTTCCACAAAGCTGCACGTGTTAACGAAATTATTTCACTTATCCCATTTGCAGCAAAAGGAGGCATGAATGTGTAGCCGTATTGATGTGTCAATCAGGGAAATGCTTGACATAATGAGCACTGTCAGGAGTTAAGTTTACACCAAAGAAGCTAAGAGAGGAAATCTATTCACATATCTCACAACTGTAGCTTTAATCAAAAACATTTGGCAGTTTTTCATGTTAATAATCTTTGATTTGTTAATAATCAGAACTTTATATCTCACACCATGGGAAGAATGCATTCTTCATTTACATTCTTACTTTCATACTGTATACATATTGAACATGTAGGAAGTATAATATTGCTTGCTGAGATTTAGTTAGTCTCCATAGCCTATATAGCAGTACATAATCATTTTAAATAGGTCCTGGTATTACTGCCAAGGGAAAATGCCTCAGCCGAGGCAAGATACATGGCTGCTCCCTACTGAAAAGGATAAATAGAAATAGACTGAAAGTAAAATTGAGTTAACGTTATAGTTACTGTACAGTAAATGCAAGGTGAACTTGCAAGTTGTTCTTGCCCACAGTATAAGGAGAACGAAGAGGTGTATCTTCCCAATTTGTCCCATTTTGCTTCACCAAATCCGAAATGCATGCAACATTTTTGTTCTCCAGTTGGAGTCTATGGGCGTCATTTCTGCAGTGAAACTCTGTGAAAAAATTTGCTCATCCCTACTTGGTAGTGACCCTAACCCGCGTAATCCCGATCCACACCCGCCCGTCCGCATCATATTTCCACCTTGCTTTTATAGACCCGCACCGATCCGCCCCACCGATGATGTCACAACAGTGACAACACTGTCACAGGTGGGGAGAGCAGGCAGAAAAGCTCAACCTGAACCGCCTGCATCCTGCAAATGGAGGAGCGAGGTCAGGGACGATCCACTGGCTGCTGCCGTCTGAGGAAGCTACCCCAATGCCGCCCCCTTTCCTGCTCTGTGCTTTAAAGTTTAGCGTCAGAGCCGGTCAAGGGGCTGCATTGTTAGTGCAGCGAGCGCGTACTGCAGGTACTCACCTTGCCTCATGGCAGGAACGGCCCCAACCTGTCCGACCGGGTAATCGGCCCTCACATCACTACAGCTTGGTAAATTTGCTGTGCAGCAATTGAGCCATATGCAATTATAGTCTGGGCTTGCTGATGGAGCTCTCCAATAGAGAATAAATTGTAAATGATATGTTGGCAACTGTGCCTGCAAGACATTGTCTGGGAAACCAAGCTGCATTAGAAATCAATCATGTTTAAGTTGTACAATATGATAGGTCTCTAGCACGGCAGTGACAAACTTCTGGGCACTTACACATAAGTAAAGCGAAGAATTTGGTCAGAACTAAGGATGTAAGATTTCACTTTTTGGTTGATATTTTGCATTTGCCAGGGGTTGTTATAAGTCTGGCTGCACTTTTGCCCAGAGAAGTTTGAGCTTCACATGCATTCATCCCTAGCTATTGCAATGGGGAAAGTCACTTTATCTCTGGGCTGTAATATGTATGGGCCGTTATCCTTATAGCATACTGTATATGTACTATATGTGTCTGAGAACTCCTAGAAAAAGAGACCACCGTATGTGTAAATGCTCACAGTGACTCTCTGGAACTAAATATTTTCAAATGAAGTACAATTGAGCTTACCATTATTGCTTTTAGACTGCTGCCAGGCTGATGAAGAAGACAAATTAAGAGATCCTGTCACATTATGACTGAATATTACAGTGGGTATTATGTCCTCTTAGCCAATCAAGCCAGGCACTAAACGTTTAATATTTGAATAGCTTGAACAACATTTGGTTTGACAATCAGCCTAGAGTGCAATCAATCACTTCAAAAAATGCCTTTTCAACCTCACAGCCAAGCACAAAAGGTTAATGTGCTTTGGTGAGTGGGTATATTGTTATTTTACTTCCCATACAAGATGATATATAGCTTAAATTAGGCCTCAAAAATTAATATTCCATCTTTGAAAGGCAAAACATTAGATAATGCAATGTGCTGGAGTCCACTGCATTTGCATTTTGATGCGTTGATAAACCAACGCTGGAATCAACGCATTTCTTCTTCCAGTTTGTACACTGCCAGGTACCAGTTTGCAAAGTGAAAATAATGTGGTAATTTTATGCAGTGCTGGGAAACGTACTATTTGCTAACTACAATGTAGACCTCTTTACATTAAAGGAGAAATACTGTTTGAGAAACAAGAATGTGAAAGTGCATAATACTCTTTTAAATATAGAATGACAAATATGCTAAAAAAGTATTGTTTATTTAAAAATTTCTTCCAAAACCCTACTAGTTCTTTACTTCCTGCATCCTCCTTTCCCACATCGAACACACTGCACTTTAAGATAGTAACCAATCAGCCGTTAGGCTGACCTGATATGGAACTGAAGTCTGTCTTTGGTTGTGTGAATGAAGGACAGTGATTGGCTATCCACTTCCAACTGTGCTTCTGGTAGAAAATGTTAGGGCATGGCCACCCCTCATTTGAAACTTACCGAAACTCTGCTTGCTCCTCTTCAGAAAGCTATCGGGCAAACCATTGTGCAGCGTTTGATTTCTCTTTCCTGCCTTTCTTATAGGAAATAGCCAGGGAGGAGTTTCGGTAAATTATTTCTTAATAAAGACTTTGCGATTTAAAATCTTAATTTGTCTTGGATTATTTTTTTTCGCTGTATTCTAACGAATTTTTTAAAAATTGTTTTGTTGTTACTGGGCCTTGATAGTCATTGACACATGGGTGCTCTAAAACTAAACTGTTCCTGTCAATAAAGATCTTTGGAAGGAACACTTTGCTATTTGATTCCAGCAGGAGTATAAACCTTAAAATGCATAATGCCTATAAGTACATGCTGACATGTTGGGGCACATTTACAATTGGTCGAATATCGAGGGTTAATTAACCCTCGATATTCGACCGTCAAAGTAAAATCCTTCTACTTCGAATATTGAAGTCAAAGGATTTACCGCATTTCCTGCGATCGAATGATCGAAGGAAAAATCGTTAGATCGAACGATTAGATCTGCAAATCGAACGATTCGAAGGATTTTAATCCATCGATCGAACGATTTTCCTTCGATCCCAAATTGGCTAGAAAGCCTATGGGGACCTTCCCCATAGGCTAACATTGATGCTCGGTAGGTTTTAGGTGGCGAAGTAGGTGGTCGAAGTTTTTTTTAAAGAGACAGTACTTCGACTATTGAATGGTCTAATAGTCGAACGATTTTTAGTTCGAATCGTTCGATTCGAAGTCGAAGGTCGAAGTAGCCAATTCGATGGTCGAAGTAGCCAAAAAAATACTTCGAAATTCGAAGTATTTTTTATTCTATTCCTTCACTCGAGCTAAGTAAATGTTCCCCGTTGAGTCTAAGTGGGTTATAAGTCTGGTTGGAGTTTTAAAGGGGAAAACACTATTTTTTCAGATTTATTAAACCTCAAGGCTGCTAAAAGCCTGAATAAAAAGGTACTCCATCTCAAATCTGCTAAGGTCATGTAGAAGTCAATGGCAGATGTCCCATTTACAATTGGAAGATAACATGATCTACAGTGGGTTTCGTAAAATCATCCGATAATTAGTGTTTTTTGGGTTTTTTGTGTGTCAAAAAATTGCACGATTTTTTTTCGAGTAAATTTATTTATAATTGGTCAAAGTGGTTTTAATAATATTGTGAGACATTTTCAGATTTTAGTAAATAACCCCCTTGGTGTGCACGTTTTGGTTAAAGATAAATGAAAGCATGGTTTTTATTGTCGCCCTACTATAGTCCTACTCATATCCAAAACAGTAAATAAGAATGCTTTCAAAATCAATTAAAAACTAGTATCCTGTCTGGGCCCAATCCAGATCCTACTGGATCCTGCTGCGGATGTGTGGGAGATGAGTGATCAATAGAAAAATAGAAAAATAAGGCATAGTAAATAGATCTGGCCCTTAAAGTAGCTTAGCTTTTATTATTAACATTATTATTAACATGTATTTATTTTAAATTATAAAATTCAGAATCGCTATCCATTCTGTAGCGTGAGGGGCAAAAAGTCCACAAAAATGTGAAGGTAAAAAAAAAATTTTGGTAGCGACATATATAATATACCCCCATTAGACTTTCATATAGAACCAACTCTGGCTTGTTTTATAAACAAATAAGTCTACTGTAGCAGATAATCAGATGACTGTATGGAAGCATATGTAATTTATGCACTAAGGATAAATGTACGTGATGTATGTTTTTAACATATACAGTAATGTATATATTAGATTAACATATGATTTTCCAAGGGCATTTAGAAGTAAATGTTTGAAGATCCAAACAAACCTCATGTGAATTGAAAATGATTTTCTATGCACATTTTGTCTCCTGACTTTAGGGAAGATTACCCTTATTCTCTTGCTACACTTGCTTTCATATTCCTTTCAAGCCCGTCTGGTTGTATTACTTGCAAATATCTTCTTAAATGGGCATTCAGTCCATAATTATTTAAATTATGGATCACTCCGAGAAGAATGTCAAAATAGAATTAAGCAGTTCTCCTATTTGTTGCAGTTTTCTGTGCATTTCTTAACAAAGGATTTGTGAATACAGGGAGTCCTCGAGTTACATACACCTGACTTACATACAACTCACACTTACAGATGGGGGCTGTTACAGTAACATACTATGGTTTGCTTGACTTTAGCATTTAGCTTTAATAACCACCTGGCCAAATCCCCTCTGGAGTGCGTTGTGTACTGCGGAGCACAGAAAGATAAAATTAAATATGCACAGAAAGGCAAAAATAATGTCTAAGTTGCATTTAACAAATACATGTATATGTTTCAACTTACATACAAATTCAACTCAAGACCCTATCTTGTACATATAGAAAGAATTTACCTTCCAGCATTTGCCTATATGTAAGGAAAAAAAAATATGAAGAGCAAAACAGTACAGGCAAAGTCTTATGCCATTATAGCTTGTATGGTGTAATAAAAGGGACAGCACAATATGGGGAATATACAGGAAATTCAAACCACAAATCTAGTTTGAATGTAACTTTAGAAAGCATGAATCAGAAAAGGTGAAATTATGGGGTAATCAATGATTACATGTTTGGCTAATGAGTGGACACAAACATAAATACACATGCAAATCCTGAAAATAGACAGCCTGAAAGTAGCCAGTTGATATAGTTTTAGCTTTCTACTTTTGGTTATCTTGGGTCAACTTATATCATAGATCAGTGTAAATAAACCGATAACTTAGAGTAGAAATTGGTACAGTATGCATATGAAAACAGGTGCTTAAATGACAAGGTTGATGTAGTGAATAATGCAAGTAAATGCATTTCAACTAAAACATACTTTAAAAGTCCTTAGTTTCCAGCAAAAGCTTTTTATTATATAGTTATTAATACGAGACTCATTCCCCTCTATATAATAAAAGGCCTAACGTACTGTAATTAACAAGCACAAGTGCTGTAAAATAGAAACAATGGAATTGTACTCAAATGCAATTCATTAGGGTTTTTGATCCAGACATGCTCTTACACTTCCACGTGGTTGCCAATGCATCCATTCTGACTGTCCATCCTGCAGCAAAACTGTACCTATTAATGCAAGGGAACCCCAGAGCTACTGCCATCCTGAACATGGTGGTAATGCAGGGTTCCCACAGTGGGTTTTGTCAATAGACACACCAGAACTGCAACCAGTGAAGTATATGCAAGCACTGTATTGAACACTTGCTCCAGAAGTTATGCAACCCCAACACTGAAAATGTTCAACTGGCAAAAGCACTCAATTTGCTTCATGGGCAAGTGTGTTCCTTTTTGTCCCATCAAGCACAATTGCAGCAGACACAACTTTACGATTACAATTATTAATCCTGAAAAAAAAAATAGAAACATGCAGCAAAAGTGTATGGAGCTATTTTGTTATTAACAATAGCTGTCAAAATTGGACTTGTAGCACTTGCAAAATAGATTGTTAATAGCATTTAAAGAATAGCATTTAGCTGCATGTTTCCTATGAGTAAATTAAAATAATTCATGTGTGAGCATATTCCCTTAATGCAGTGGTAGGAACCCTGCCTGAACCGGCCCAACCTGTGGGTGAACCCGCCCCTCCCCGACCCACTAGTAAACCCACGGGTTATTGGCCAGCCTGCACATCACTGTTATAATCTGAACTAAAGTTATTGTTGTCTGTTTGGCACACTGGATAAGCAGAAACGTTAAGTGTATTCCTTGAAAAAAGATCTTTTGTATTTCAAATAATGCTTGCATATAACCCCCAAAAATTGTATAAACATCAGAGAAAAAAATCATGAATATTCACCACTAAGACAATAAAGCATAAAAACCACAAAAACAAGGCAACAAGTTTGCGGTTTGCAGTGACAGCAGTAAAAGGTCCAATAACTCAGGGACTGTAATTGTACAGGAGCCGATCCATTTACACAAGGAATGCAGACAAAATATTTTACTCAGCACTGGGCTGTCGGAGAGATACAGTACAAAGCCCGGGCCCTATCAATCACTCAGTACATCCCTTTGCATGGTGAATATCAAGAGGCAAGTAATAGAATCCCTGAGATTATGCCTAACTACCAAAGTTCTAGAGAGAAATAAAAACAAACCTATCAAAGTATTTTTAAGACTTCTCCCTTGTTGTAAATAAAAAGAGGAATCAAGGATAGGTGCAAATAGGTTTAAAGGGAATAAAGTGCTACCAAAACAGGTCGATGGCATCATTCTAATTTATACTCTTTCATTTGCATCGAAGTAATATGTGAGAAGATTACATATAAGCCCTACAGGAACACACTTTTAAGATGCCAAATTCATTCTCTTCCAGGGATAACTACATATTCTGATGAAATGCGTCTCTGGCACAAAGATGACACGGAATATAGAATATATGATTGCTCACAGGTCACTACAGAGGAGAATTTCTCACTATCATTTCAATAAGATGTATCACAGGGAATGCAATATCATGTGGAGTTTTATAAAAAGAAGCTTCTTGCCAAGTCTACCATGCTGTTTTCTGTCATACCTTTTATTCTATACCAGTGTATAACATCAGGACAACTATTCAAAAAACTGTTTCCTTTGGTTATCAAGAGATACCGAGCACTTCCAAGTAAAGAAGTTCCCCAGTAACTGGAGGAGCCTAGGTATACATAATATTATTTTAAAGAATTGTCATCAGACAAATAGATAATATGCTTGACCTTGTGTATGGCATAGAACCTATGGGTTCTACTGAATATCAATTCACAGGTACTATAGCCTTGTGCAAGTGAAAGGGCTTTGTTTTTGTTATCACATTTTTGTTTTTCTGGCCACATTTTACTATTACAAACAATGGCATTGTTGCTGCCACTTACACCCGTAAAGAATGCTAATAACCAAGTAATGAAGGGGCAGAGCTAAGCCCTGGCCTGTAGTTCTATAGAAATAATAATATCTAAGCCTATGGAGCACTCACAGGATTCTTAAATAGGGGACCTAAAAAGAAAGAATCTGGAGAAAAATGGCCAATGTTTTAGTTGTAGATTACAGCTTTGCCTTGGGAACTATTCGGCAGTATGTCATACATCTATTTAAAGGTCAACTGCGCCCGTTGATACTGGGTAACCATAGAGCTGTCACTATCCCAGATCTGCCAGTAGCTCCAGGGTTCCCATGTTGGGTTGTGTTAGTAGGCACACCCAGTGAACTGGATAAAAATGTTGTTTTGAATGTAAGAAACAACACCCCTCTGAAAATGCTATGCACGACCTGTGCACAGACCTACGGCACAGCCCTTGTATCTAGCGTTGACTGTGAAAAATCAGTCAGTGAAGAATCTGAGAAGGGGGATACACGTAGGCATTCCCTCACCTGTCTCTAGTGCAGAGACCAGCAAACCCAGGCCCACAGAGAACATAAATTATCCCTTATATATTCTTGGTTTATAAACAAAATACTTTAAATTGAATTGAAAAGCCAAAAAAGTTGTGGTGACCCAGTTATGCATATAGACACTTTTCTATTCAGAGCTCTACACATTCCGGAAGTCAAGCCTCTCAATCGAGTTTGCAGAACTAAAGGCGACGATTTTTTTTACAGCTTGTCCATGCCTTTTCGATTCATTAAACTATTTAATGGTGTGACCTGCTTTGCTGACAAAACACACGGTTGCCTGTGCAGCGTTGAATTGTCAAGATCCATTTCAATAGAGCTAAAAGAGTTTGCCAGTTAAAGGTGTAATTGCATTGGAAGCACAATAAGCAATCTATTGAACATACATGTTTCTATAAAATAAAGAAACTGGCAACTGCCATTAGAAAATGAGGAATAAGAAATTGGAGCCAGGCCACTCAATCACCTAAAAGTATCTTTATACGTCTAGCCTATTCTATTATTACAGTAATGATATCGTGGCTAATAACTGCAAATTCTTTTGTTTTTTTAATATTGACAAGATATTTGACTTTTCATCCCATAGTGCATTTGCAAGTAAACAAGGAAGTAAAGATTCACATAGGAAGCTAACTATAACTGTGGGGCAGTATATGTCATACTGAACCAAAAGCAAAAAGAAAAGTGGGGGGCAAAATAGCTAAATACAATACACAGCAGCAAAAGGCACAGAGAAACTGGAGCACTGATAGAGCTTTGATGCAAGTTATTTATGGCTACAATGCCCTTAGGTACCAGGTGCAGCTGCAAACCCTGCATCCCTTTTACTATGCTATTATAAGCCCTAGTGTATGTGCTATCACCTGAGATCAGACATGACTAAACGTAAGCCCAGTAATTAGAATGTATTACCTACCCTTAAAAATGAATTCTTAATATTCCTGGAGTGTCCAAAGGTCAAGGCACAGGCAAAATCAGGTTTTCTGTTAAAAATGGATGAACTGAAACTATGGTGTAGAAATTAGAAGTGCTGGGAAGGTGAAAATTCATTGCCTCCCATCTAATTCCTTTTCTGTTCAGAAACAGTCAAAGGAAGAGTTTAGCAGCAAGGTCAAAAAGCAAATAAATCAACAATCTATAACTCGTACTCTGCATCACATTACAAACTCTGCTTATAAAGTTGGCAGATAAACATTTGTCATAAAATCTAAATATAATTCTCTTTGTGCCTTATCCCATGCCTGCAGATGTGGTGGTTCCCGTTGCCATGGAGGATCCGTGAGTACTATCTCTGTTCTTCATATTTGTGTACTTCCACCACCTCCGGGACGCTACCCAGTAAGGCTGTGTACGGTCTACCTTGACCCCATTGACATACTCCTGCAGATTTTCTGCGTGACTTTGGGTTCGTTATTTTTGGAATTTTTTCTTTATTTTTTCTTTTTTTATTGACTTTATATCTTTTTTACTTTTTATTTTTTCTTTTTCTCCCCGGTTCTCTATTGCACTTATTTTTTTGCTACATGTGGGTTTACTTTGTTGTTACACTGCCTATATGTTGCTGGTTTTTCCTCAAATGGTTATATACTTCTCACTGCTACGCTTGGTCTATAGCACGAGTTACAATGTCAGTGTTTCATATGAGCATCCCTATCTTGATTGTACATAATGGTTAAGCTTCTCACGATTAATGTTAATGGTTTAAATAGTGTGGTTAAACGGTATTTAACCATCCGAGAGATTCATCGGCTCAGGCCTGATATTGCCTTGATACAGGAGACGCATATTAAGCGTGCTGATGGTCCTAGCCCCGTCTTGAAGTCTAATCTCTACCCAAGGGTTTATCAGGCCTCGGCAGACTCTAAGAAGGCAGGTTTGCTGACTCTGGTACATAGGGATTGTCCGTTCCAGGTTTCTCAGGTGGATACTGACCCGGCCGGCAGATATCTGATTCTCAGGGGATCACTGGGGGGCAAGCCTTTGACCGTTATGAATGTCTATGCACCGAATAGAAGGCAATTGAAGTTCTTACGCTCCAGGTTGAGCAAAGCTAGAGGGGACTATTCGGTTCCCACGGTAATTGGCGGAGACTTTAACTTAGTGTGTTCGGAGTTGAGAGATCGGTCCTTCCCGCCCACTGCCAGGGACACGGCGGAGCACTCCAAAGGACTCCGCCAATTACTCCGTAAACTTGACCTTAGGGACATTTGGAGGGTGCACCACCCCACTGAGAGAGAATATACGTTCTTTTCCGCTAGACATAGTCTCTCCACTAGAATAGATTACTTTCTTGTGTCTAGAGACCTTCTCTTAGTCCCGGCCACTTCCACTATTATCCCCACATCTTGGACTGATCACTCTGCAGTGATGCTAGAATTAGAGGTAACACACCCGCCTAAGAGGTCCTCCCATTGGCGCTTAAATGAAACTCTCCTGAATAACCCGGAGTTTAAACAGAAGGCCTTAGAAACCATTACGGAATACTTTGACACTAACCGAGGGTCGGTAGAGGATATAACATGTTTATGGGAAGCTCATAAAGCAGTCCTCAGAGGCCACTTTATTTCCGTCTCCTCTAAGCTTAAAAAACAGAGAACACTCCGCATATCGCAGCTGGAGCGTCAGCTGGTACATTGGGAGAAGTCCTATAGTCATACTCCTACCAGACTGATCAGACTAAAAATATCCCAGACACGTAGAGACCTTAAAACCCTACTTTTAGCTGACACGGAAAAGGCCCTCCGATGGCTCAAACAGAGATACTACGAGAGTGGAGATAAGGCTCACACTTTATTAGCCAAGAAATTGCGGGAACAACTGGCCCAGACGGCTATCTCATCGATAGATACAGGAGATAACCAGCTAGTATATTCTCCTGAGGCCATAGCTGAGACGTTTAGTAATTATTATTCCAAATTGTACAACATAGGTACCCGTCCTTCTGTGTCAGGGAGGCCCGTGGATCAGCTAAGAGAGGCGTTTTTGAGGGATAATGTTAAAACTCGGCTCTCCCAATCTGATTTAGAGACTCTCAATGCTCCCATATCTGCGGAGGAGATTGCAGCTACCATAAAAGCCTTTCCCTCAATGAAGGCCCCAGGCCCAGATGGCTTTACGTATGCATATTATAAGGCGTTTCATGGTGTCCTTCTTCCTTACCTGACCCAACTCTTTAACTCCTTTCTCACTGGTTCTCCTATTCCACCGACAATGCTGACCTCGTATATTACCTTACTGCTTAAAGAGGGAAAGGACCCCAACCAGTGTGGCAGCTACCGCCCCATTGCTCTACTGAATTCGGACCTTAAATTATTTACGAAAATTTTGGCCAATAGACTTGCCCCCTTAATGCCTGGACTTGTCCACCCTGATCAAGTTGGGTTCATTCAGGGCAGACAAGCAGGTGACAACACCCGTAGAGCTATTGATGTAATTGATCTTATTAATAGAGCCCAAATCCCAGCGGTCGTCCTTAGTTTGGACGCCGAAAAAGCGTTTGACCGCTTGGATTGGGACTTTTTGTTCGATCTGCTACATACCATGGGGTTCGATGGCCCATTCCTGACGGCAATAAAGGCTCTTTACTCCATACCTACGGCGACCCTTAAATTACCTGGGGCTCCTAGCCAATCTATCTCTATCTCAAATGGTACCAGGCAGGGTTGCCCACTCTCTCCCCTTCTTTATGCCCTTAGTATCGAGCCGCTGGCTACAGCTGTACGGGAACATCCTGACATCACGGGTCCGAGGCTGGGGGATAGTGAGTTCCGGGTGGCCCTGTTCGCAGATGATGTCATTCTAACCATTACCAACCCCATAATCTCTCTCCCAAATCTGCACAAATTGCTTACTCTATACGGCACCTATTCGGGTTATAAGATGAATCTCCAGAAATCAGAGGCCTTAGCTTTGAATACTCCCTCCCATGTGAGGGAACTGTTGAAAGCCAACTTTAAATATAAATGGAGGGAACATTCGCTCCGTTATCTTGGGGTACAGTTGACGGCCTCCTATTCTCAACTATTTAAATACAACTATACCCCCCTTCTGCAATCCATTTCTTCGCTCCTGGAAAAATGGGGCACTTACACGATATCCTGGCTGGGTAGGATATCAGCTGTTAAGATGTCTATCCTGCCTAAACTGTTATACCTTTTTGAGACCCTCCCTGTGACGGTGCCTAATGCTGTCCTGCAGAATATTCAAACCATGTTTTTTAAGTTCATTTGGGCGAAGTCGAGACACAGAGTCTCCAGAAAGGTAATGTCTATGAATAGATCTCAGGGGGGATTGGCAGTACCCAATATCCGCAGATACTACGAAGCGGCACAACTTAGACAGGTGTTAGGCTGGACCACATATCACCCTACCTCTAGATGGGCACTCATTGAATCGCTTTCTCTGGCCCCTATTCACCCGAATGCTCTTCTGTGGCAGACCCCTAAACCGGTGAAGTTACCTCCCAATGTTTTGCAGGCAACTAAATTCACTATTAGACTCTGGGAACATTGCTCCAAGAAATCTCCCTTGACCAATTTCCCGTCCCCTATGCAATCCGTTCTGGCTAATCCTCGCTTTATCCCGGGGATGTCTCCCGCCTTCCAGAACCGTTGGGGTTCCAAGGGCCTCTTTAGAATATATGATTTTCTCAAGCCATTGGAGAATAGAGTCCACTCGTTCGCAGAACTTCAAGAGAAGTATCAAATCCCCCAGACCTGGTGTTATGACTTTTTGCAAATTCTACATTTCATTAAGGGGGTGTTCCAGGGGCGTCCTCCATCTCGCTCACTGACGTTCTTTGAAAGGACGTGTCTCCGGGGTCTGCCACAGAAAGCGTTGATCTCGACTATTTATTCTGTACTTAACACTGTATTAGAGGAACCGTTTCCTAAACATAGGTATATGCTACAATGGGAAAGAGAGCTCTCCACCACTTACACCTTGGAACAATGGCAGGACATATGGGAGAATGCCAGGAGAAGTGTCACTTGTGTAAGACAGAAAGAGAGCGTTTACAAGGCTATCTTCCATTGGTACTATACCCCGGTGAAATTAAGCAAAATGTATCCAACTACCTCAGCGCTGTGCTGGAGGGCTTGTGGACAGGAGGGCTCTCTCTCCCATATATTGTGGTCCTGTCCGAGACTATCTGCATTTTGGAAAGCGGTTAGGGATCTGGTGACGAAACTCTTTTTCAATGAGATCCCAATTCAGGCCTCTAATGCAATACTAGGCCTACCACATGTAGGCATCTCCCCCCCAGAACAGAAGCTTCTGAATTTCATTTACACTGCGGCCAGATTGTCTATTACTTCCAATTGGAAGTCTTCTCGTGCCCCATCCATAGGCGAGACAATTTCCCGTATCAGGGATATGAAATTAATGGAAGAAATGACGGCCAAACATCGCGGATCCTTGCCTAAGCATGACGCTGTTTGGTCGAAATGGGTCTATTATGTATCTCAAACGCGTATGGTGGAAGGGGGGGAATGAGAATAAGGATGTTGATAATTGTATTGCTGATGATTGTCTATTGCAGGCCTCTTGCATCTCTATTGCTTCATTGACCTATACTTCAAGCCCTCTGGTCGTTCAATGTTTTCCAACCATCTCTGTAACTCTGTACGTTTACTCTGACATCCATGTTAACTCCCACACTCCTTCTTTTTTACCAACTGAGAACTTTGTGAAAACGATATACATGACTTTTTTTCCTGTTATGTCTGTACCTTGTGCTTTTATTATGCTTGGAAACTTAAATGCTAAACCAAATAAAATTTAAGTTACAAAAAAAAAATCTAAATATAAAAGTAGTGCAGTCTTTCCTTTCATTTCTGTGAGCTCATACCATACATATGTTCCTACACAATCTGAGAAAACATAACTAGTATAGTCAAGGAAGAGGATCCAAATGTTTGTAGAGGCAAGACAAACTAATACAGGTATGGCACCTGTTACCAGAATACTTTAAATCTGGATCTTTCCTCAATTTGGATCTTCATACCTTAAGTTTACTAGAAAATCATGTAAACAAGGATTAATTATATCTTAGTTTGGATCAAGTACAAGATACTGTTTTATTATTACAGAGAAAGAAGGAAATCATTTTTAAACATTAGGATTATTTAATTATAATGTAATCTATGGGAGACAGCCTTTCTGTTATTCAGAGATTTCTGGATAATGGATTTCTGGATAATGGATCAGATACCTGTAATTATATTATAAACATGGCAGAATATTTTCTTGTTTTTTTTTTCAAATTACAACAGTTGGACTTTTCATCTGTCAGATGAGTGTGCACCAACTTTTAAATGTTTTAACTTCTGTAAACTTAGTATTCAGATAATACTTTACAAACTGTACAAAAAATCACTCCTAAGCTGGTCATACACAGATTGATCCTCTGGTTTGGCAATCGACGGTAAGGGCCAAATATGACTCATCTTATTGTTTAGCCTCCAAGTAAATATTGGATCTCATGGGGAGCCGATAGACATCTGTTGGGACTAAACATGACCCGACTGACTGGTCTAAAAGGGCCAAATCAGCAGCTTTTATGGCCTTGTTCATGGCCAGATTTATTCTCACCCCTATCATTTGAGAAAAATGTTTGGATGGTAAGATGGCTAGTCTCAGTAAAAAAAATTGTCAGAATGTTGAATTCATTTCAGGGACATTTTAACTTATGGGGTGGGGACATAAAAAATGGGTCCCCATGCTATTTCAGAGACTAATTTCCAAAATAGACAATAGTAATTAAAATGGTAAATAACTAATAGTAAATATGTGTGGTTTCGGCTCTACCATGGCAATAATGTAACTAGCTGGTGGAAACTTTGCAAAAACGAAGTGACATATATGTTTTCCCAGCCACCATTTATATTTTTGCTTATGGGAAAGCATTTGCAGGAGATTGGTTGTCCACTGTTGGCAAGGTATCTCCTTGTTTGCCAGTACCCTTCCTCAAATTTTGCTGGACTACCGGTATATGCCAACATACCATCAAGGATCCAAGCATACCAGAAGTAGGGTTGGCACTTTTCACACAAATTTTTTCTAGCCTGGGCTGAGGGTAGGGGTGAAAGGATCCTGCTACAGTGTCACAATGGGCGAATTATGTCAAAGGGGGTGGGGCTACACCACAACAGGGACCTAGAAGGTAGAAATCAGGGAAGGGAAAGGGTAAGTTCTAGACATGCCGAGGGTACAGATTTATTGCCGGTAAATTTGTAATACTGGCCCTGGCCTGGGCGGGTGTTTTAACTGCTAGGCCATAACATACTGGCCAGGTGGCAACCCTAGCCAGGAGCTGTAGTATAAAACTTCCAATATGTATCTTTACAACAAGATTGTCCAACAGAATAGGTGTGCATCTAGGGCCAGTGAATGAATATAAGATTCATGTCAATTTGGCCCCAAGTGGAACTGGAAGCTTTACACAGTTTTCCTCATTTGTGTAATGGTAAGTTGTAAACAGAATTCTTACATGTGACTATTCTTGCTTTTGTTAGCAGCTGGCACTTTGGCATATTATTAGTGCTACATATGGATTGCTTATTTAATTGCTCACAGATTGCTTTGGTGCACTATTTAGTGCCAGGGGGATGATAACATACTAATGTTCAGGGCCTGCTCATCAAGTAAGATCACTGTCTTTTTTAATTTTCCTGGGGATGTGTGTCTGCATATTATGATTGGTCCCAGACAGGTAGGGAAGGAAGAATGCCTTGCAGCTAAAGAAGAAAAGCAACACAAATTACCTGGTCTTTTTATTGGAAAAATAATGTCACAAGGGATAGAGGTAACAAAATCTAATTTCAATGAAATAAATTAGGTTTTGGTAAGAGAAGTGTAATGTGGGAATTGCATCACCTAGTGCAAATCTATATTTCTTGTTAAACTGCTTAAACTGTAATAAATTCCATCCGATATTAGAAGAATTTTCCATTGACCATGGCTCATCACTCAATAAATATTTGGGAAAGCAAGTAATAAATAGTAAAGCTCAGAATTAGGTTCCTAATAATGAATCTGTGAGCTGTGATGAACAGAAGCATATTCTCTAAGAGCTTCTCCCTTTTAAAGGTCAACATTGCTAATTAAACAGTTCATTTGCAAAGGGAGAAACATTTAAAGATGTTCTCCACTATAGACTATTAATGGCTGGGTGACAAGAGATCTAACTTAAAGATCTGACCTGATAAACATGTGGGTCTATTCATCAAAGTCAAGAATATATGAGAGGTAATTCCCATGGAAAATCAGTTTAAGCTCCCTATGCTGCAATCCTATTGATCAGACTAAGCAGAGCACTTATGTGGATGTCAAGGTGCCAGGTAAAGAAATGGGGCAGTCAGTAAAACATTTGCAACCACAGCTTGTTCTGCAAATAATGTGATGCTACCAATTTCGTAATGCAGAGTAAGTCAGGTGCATGTTTAAGCAATGTGTGTTAAACACACACAGCTCTTATGGCAATGTGTGAGGCATTGTCAGAGTTCTGAGAGAGTAGACGTGAAAGTGAATCCAAAAAGCACAAGGATGACAAGCCATACAAATAAAAAGTAACTTACAGTAAAAAGAGCTGAGCTATACAAGTCATGGTGGCTGAAGGCAAAGCTACTAGACTCTGGCGTGAATAGCAAGATCATGACTATGCTCAACAAGATGTGCATAGGGTCCTGGAATAATGCTTGCCATACAACTTATAATAAATCCAGGGTGCATTGTGTGAATGGAGCAGGGTATGTAATCCTTAGGAATTTAAGAAAAAGCAGTGCAAAATAATCCCAGAGAACACCAGTAAAATCCCATCCAGCAGGTTAGCAAGCAATGCTCATTTAGGACCACAAATTCTACAACCATCAACACAGGTTGGGGCTCATTTAAAGAAGAAGGAAAAGCATTTTACAATTGGAGTGCCAAAAGTTAGGTACCCCCCAAGTGACTATTTTTACTTACCTGACACCCCGGGCCGGAGCTCCGATTAGCTGTAAACTGCACCAGCCTGGGGTTTTTCTAGCGAGCACCACGGAGAAATTCTCTTCCTGCTTCATTGGTTACCAATATAGCAAGTTTTTTTTTTGTTAAGTCCAGCTTTCTGCTCTTGCACATGAACAACTGCGAGAAAACCAGAAGAAGCAGGAAGAGGATCTCTCCATGGTGGTCACTAGAAGAACCCTGGGCCGCTGCGGTTTTCTGCTGATAGGAGCGCCTGCCCGGGGGGTCAGGTAAGTAAAAGGAGTCACTTGGGGGTGCCTAACTTTTGCACCCCCAAGTGTAAAATGTTATTCCTTCTCTTTTATTATTACCAGACTCCTGTACATTTAGACAGATGCTGCTATGTCGCGCTAGCCTTGTTCTGTCCAAATTGAAAGAAATCATATTCCATGTATTATGTAGAAACCCATCTTTTCAGGGTAACCAGAAACAGAAATTTCTATGTTTCAGTATAGTAAAGTCTCTTCTCTTTTATTATAATGAAACTGTTTCTGTGTAAGTATAAACCTCTAGTAGAATAATTGCTTTTGCACCTTTCTAATAGGCTCTATTTCTTGTTTGTACTTGAGTCTTTGTCCTCCTCATTACTGGCTATATTGTGTCTCCATTTCTTGAAAGTGGGCTCGTAGAGAGAAGGAGTGTCAGAACGTTAGGAAAAATTTCTGAAGTTTTGTGTTACCATGGAGACTACTAAACATCCATGTTTTCGTCAATTATCCATGAAAGTATTAATTAGTAGGGTGTTTGGCCTTGTGTGTCTAAACTGTCCTAAAATGTAGCAGTGTTAGTTTTTAACAAACCTTTGCTGAGGTTGGAAGTTAAACAGCACTTAAAGGGATACTGTTAAAAGGTTAATTGATATTGTTGTGTGCATTGTCTGCAATTTGATTTTATATTTAGGATCCCTGCCACAAACCAAAGCTGGGCAACAACAATATTGTTAAAAATGCCCCAGAACCAGGAAACACCATATAAGTTGGCTGTAGACATCTTACATTGTCCCTATAAAATCCAAGAATAGAAGCTTAAACACACGTAACTTCGATGATTAAAGGATAACTAAACCTAATACTACTGGTACTTAAGGTATATAGCTTAAGAACACTAATACACAGTTTTTTTATGGCTAACTTGCTAATTTTCCATGTAAAGTAATTTTTCTTTCCTTCTTAGTAGTAGTTTCAAAATAATTTATGGCTGATTTACATAAGTGCTAAATTGTACAAGTGCAGTTACCCATAACAACCTGTGAGCTTTTTTTTTTTTTTTTCATTTTTTAACTTGTAGTAGGCTGATCACAACTAATTGCTTATTAGGGGTTAATAAAAATGTCATTGGTACAGTTTAGCACCTATCTTAATCAGTTAGCCCCTGTGTATCAAAAGCATAATGCTCTTTAAGACAAAGATGTACGGCTCTTTAGAAATACAAGAAAATAGTAAACAGTTCACTGAGGCTTATTGTCTTTCTTTTCATACCTTTATAAATAAGAACCATAGCTTGCCATGAACACTGGTGTTTTACCCCACCAGAACATATCTTGTTGCACCAGAAAGAAAGTGGTGTATGACTGTGTAGTGTAGTATGCGAACAGAATGGTGTCGCATCACATTCTGTATTTGTATTCAGATATATGTACTGCATATGATGGCTCCTACTCATATGTACAGTATATAATTAAAAACCTTCAGCTGACTGCAATGATTATGTTAACTGGTGGACTGCTACAGCCCTCTAACTACAGTATCTGCTAGAAAACCTATAACTTGACAAAATGGAACATCCACAGTACATTCAGAACCACAATGCAAGTATATGTTTGTGATGGAAAAAAGAACAAATCATTTCTAAAGAAGGATTGCAGTGTCTTGTGTGGGTATTTACTAGCACTATGAATGTAACACCTTGTCCTGTAGGCATAACGTGCTCAAGGGCAATTAAATGACACAGAACATAATGCCATGATTCCACTACACTTTATTTCCATGGTTTGGGCATGCACATTAGAAAAACATTTTCACAGTTTTTTTTCTACTGTGCATGCACAAGTGTCAGCCAGCACTAAGGACACTCAGGAAAGGTAACTAAATGGCAGTATACGCTGTTCACCTTCCCTCTTTTATAGCGTACATACACCAGCCTGTAAGGGTTGGGTCTAATGAAAGCCTGCTACAATGATATCTGCTTGTAAACAGGCTACATAAGTTACAAAATCCTGCCGGATGGATATTAGTGATGTTGACTCCCAAACCCCCATTATCATCATTAGCATGAGGGCCAAATAATATTGATTTGGCCCAGTGCACAGATGGCCATAGTGGGTCCACTTTTAGCAACATTGCTAAACAAAAGGTCTGGCAGTGTATGCCCATCTTAATAAAGATGGCTCAGGCTTTTAGAGAATGCTTCATTGAGAAGCTATTAAAATGACCATGCATTATATGGCCATACATCACTGAAAGTTATGGAAGAAACAGAGAGAAGAACTCTACTGTTTCATGTGGCATAATTAAGGTTAATAGTAAATACATATCAAGGGAACATAATAACTCTGGGCAACTTAGTATTTCTCATTATGAGAAGTAGAATGTCAGTGCACAGTTTCAACCTTTATAAATAATTATTACAAAAAATGAGGCGTTAGTACCACACTTTGGCCAAAATATCTAAGCTTATGTGCCATGTCAAGGCTCCTCATAGGACATCTTTTGTATTTGCAATTAGCAGCTATGGGATTTTTACTTAAAGGGCACTTGTTGGGTAAAAATGTTATCCCCAACCAAAGGTTGCAGCTATGGGATTTTTATTTAAAGGGCACTTGTTGGGTAAAAATGTTATCCCCAACCAAAGGTGCGGGCTAATAGAGCCCGCATTCTGGTTGAGGATAACAGTAACTTTTTAAAAAAAATGCCCCCCACCAGCGCTAGGCTACCCGCACCAAGAAGGAGCTGCCAGTGCGAGTAGCCATGTCCGGTCACTCCCATACGCATGACGCACATGTGACGTCACGCACATGCGCATAATGAGCAATTCAGGGCAGCTTTTCATAATGTGCATGCGAGTGACCAGACCTGGCTGCTCGCACTGGGTGCTCCCTCCCGGTGTGTGTAACCTATCGATGGTGGGGGGCATTTTTTTTTAAAAAAAAACTACTGTTATCCCCCCCGACCGGAATGCGGGCTCTATTAGCCTGCATCTTTGGTTGGGGATAACATTTTTACCCAACAGGTGCCCTTTAAGAGGGTAAACAAAAGAGCATTACTTCTTCCATTCTTCCTTCTAGCAAAACTATGTAAAGGAGGTGTAGTAGGCTGAAACAATGGCAATTTGCAGACATTTCCTTGATACCTTGGGAAAATATGCAGCTACTGTATGTTACAGGATTGTGATTAGACCTGCTGCTGCAGCAAACATACCATTCATGTTATAAAAAAGACAAAAAAGAAACAGTGGGATAATTATAAATGTAACCCTTCTCTATCCCCAACTCAATGGAAAATCCTGGTTAACATAGGCTGGCCTATCATTTACTTCCAGTCAATTACTAATTAATGAAGCACTATACCACGGAGAGGGAATGCACAGCTGTAATTATAAACTACAGTTTAATTTCATGTAATTGAAAATGTAATTTAAGGTTTACTTGAGACGGCAATGTACTTCCAAAGAATGGTGAGTTCCTGCTGCAGCATGTGCACTTCAGAAACTGTCAAGACAAATGGTTGTGTTCCTGGGCTGCCAATGGACTTTTGCCATGGGCAGAAAACACAAGCTGCATGTGAAAAAAATACTCCAGCCAAAGCAGCATGTGATATTCAGACAAAATCTGACGGCTAAAGGCTGGTTCCTTGGCTTTAGGGTCTGGTATACTTCAGAAGTGTCCTTTTAATAGAATAATTACCGGTGTGCAAGCCAAGTGATACATCAAGCAATACAAATTTAAAAAATGTATGTTTATAGTATTAAACATATAAAGAATGTTATCATGATAACAGCACTTTTATCTTTACATAACTTTAGGATTTTTATTGCTTTGAAGACTAATACACTAGAAAAATATTTTTCCCTTTCCCATCATATACATTTGGGGGGTTATTAACTAAAACTCAACTTTTTCAAAATTTTTTTAAAAAAAGTTTTGACCAAACTTACAAACCTACATCCTCTTAATTTACCAATAATGCTTCTATTCGAATTGTAAGATTTTTTCAAAGCAACACTATGAAAACTCAACTTTTTCAAGTTGTTGCACAAAACCTTATCAGACGAAAACCAGGGCAAACAGCCTGGAAATATTGAGAATCCTGATGGTTAAAACATGTTAAAGAGGTCATCTGCCATTGAATTTTACTGGTTCCAGGTTTTAGCTGTACAGGTATGGGACCTGTTATCCAGAATGCTCAGGACCTGGGGTTTTCCGAATAACAGATTTTTTTGTAATCTGGATCTTCATACCTTAAGTCTACTAGAAAATCATTAACATTAAATAAACCCAGTCGGCTGATTTTGCTTCCAATAAGGATCAATTATATCTTAGTTTGGACAAGGTACTTGAGACTGGAGTCTATGGAAGACAGCCTTGCCGTAATTTGGAACTTTCTGGATAATGGGTTTCTGGATAACGGATCCCAAAGCAAAAGATTATTGAATCTAATTATACAGCGCCCTCTGATGTGTCTTTGTTTCTAGTGCCAACTGTATGTGATGAATAATTGCTAGCAAATCTTATTGAAATTGGAGTTAAGGGATATATGGGGGAAGAATAGTTTAGACACCCCTAATCAAGATCTTCTATCATGAGCATGTGTGTGTGTACAGAATGGAAGCTGAACACACCTTCTGTAATACCTAATGCCTGTCAGTGTGTAATTGTTCATAAAGGGAAGTGGATTTAAACAACAGCTGGAGGGCTGGATATTTCTTATCCCTTGCTTTTAAATTATAGGCCATTCTAATTTTAACTCTCGTCCAAATACAAAACCATTTTGCCATCAGCAATTATTTACTGCTTACAAAGAAATCTTAATTAGTACCCATTAGTTTAACACAAAATTACTGTGCAATATGTTTTATGAGAGGGATACAGCACATTCTCTGAAACGTCTTGACTTATTCAGGGCTGCTCGTGATCCTCCCCACGCTCCTTTTAATAGA
Organism: Xenopus laevis; assembly: GCF_017654675.1. Classification (NCBI taxonomy): domain Eukaryota; kingdom Metazoa; phylum Chordata; class Amphibia; order Anura; family Pipidae; genus Xenopus; species Xenopus laevis. The sequence continues at coordinate 74,755,616 of NC_054388.1, forward strand.
AGCAAAATATCCCTGGCTGTCCAAAGTCTGCTTCTGTGCCATTAATCATCAGCTGACAGCAACTCTGAACATTTCCAAAGCTCTGGCCCACACCAGGCACGTAATAGCACTTATAAAAAACATCAAAAGGACTTAAAAATGGATAAATCTGATGTGGCAGTAAAACAAAAGTCATGTTTCCGCCAATATTATCTGACAGTAAATTCGCTTGATGCCTTTCAGTCTTAGAGTACAACTACACAGATTTCCCCGCAATTGTGCCGGATCCGACATGCTGCACCAAAATGCAGGCGTCAAGTTGGATGCGACTGAAAACAAGCTAAGAAATACAAATGTCGGATGGTGTCACAGAGTTCATCCGACGTGACATGACTGTCGGATGCAGACGAAACATGAGGCTTCTGCATCCGACAGTCATGTCAGACGAACGCTGAGACACCATCCGACTTTGATTACTGTTGATTACCTTGTTTTCCATAGGATCCAGCACAATCGCAGAGAAATCACCCGTGTAGTTGTACCCTAAGTCTTACATTTTTACTAGGCAGGTAGTCATGGTTGCTATTATACTTGATAACAGATTATGCTGCTAAAGGTCTACCATAGACATTAAGATTTTTCTCTCCTTAACGGTCCGACAAATCATCATGAGGTTAGTGGGCACCAAACAATTGTGCATCTAATTGTCAGAAAATCGATGGAGCAGGTTAGAAAAATTTCATCGGTCATAGTGGAATTAATCCATTGTACAATTGTTTGCTGGGCCAAGCAGGCAGCTACCCACAGTTTTCCTGGCTTCAACTAGATATGATATTGCTTGAAATGGTCTTTTTAGTTGATGGACAAATCATACATTTCGTACAATAATGAAAAGATCTTTAAAAAATCTATGGCCACCATTATGGTGTAACTTATGTAAGGAATCAAGTATACTGCAAAAAAAAAAAAAAACAAGGATTAGGCACAGACCATGGGGGAATGTAATCTCAACTGGCAGTTAGGCAGGTCAAAAAAAAAGTTAAAAGGTTGAACTTGGATGGAGGATGGACATGCGTCTTTTTTCAACCTAACTTACTATATTACTATGCAGTAAAAGTTGCAAAGTGAAAAACAATGCTTACAAATAAGAATACAAATTCTGCATTGTAATATTCTTCCTTAGACTGTTATTGCATTGTGAATATTAGTTGAGCATTGTGAATTTTTAAGGAGTGCTTGAACATGTTATAATCTTTTGGAGCAAACATAACTTTTTCAGTAAGAAGTTTCATTCAGTGGCGGAACTACCAGGGGGGCAGGGGGTGTGAGCGGGCCAGGGCCCGCACCCCCTCAGGGCCCCCCGGCAGTCCGTGCACCACTTACAAATGCGGCTAAATGCGGCCGTACGGAGGGGGGCGGGGCCCGGCTGTGCGTCACGCACCAGGGCCCTCCCCCTCTAGGATCGCTACTGGTTTCATTACATGAATTGTGCCCTGGCTCAAACTATAAAATTCCCAATCTTTCTTCCACTGTCAAGGTGGTCGCTAAATAGTTTCCAGGTTTGCAAAAGCTATATTAAACTTGTGCAAAATAGAATTTATTCTTGTAAAGGAATAAATGTTCACATTGCAAATAGTTTTTCTGTTGCCCACTTTTATTACATTCCTCCATGTGTTTACACACAATCTCAGTTTCGGACTGGGGGGCCCAGGGCCCACTGGGGCTTCTGTCTCTGGCCCCCCCATGCGGATCCTGAGGGCTGCTGCCTCAGGGCCTCCCATCCAGTAACCCTCCTCTATCCTCCTCCTCTTCGTGTGCACACTTGCTCATGTGCATCAGCGCACTTATCCAAAGAATCTGGAGGAGAGCATATTTATTCCATAAAACTTTAACCAAGCATTTAGGGATTTCCAAGGTTTTGCCAAATATTTTGGTTTTTCAAGCTCCCCTTTTAGTACAATATTTGGTCTGCCACACCCCCACCTGAGCTTATCTAGATTAGAGATATATAAAAATTCTTACAGACTTTTAATAATTCTTACAAGAACCTATAGGACAGAAATGGAATGTTCACCTCAAATGTTACCCTAATGTCAGGCTTCCATCTTCGCCTGTCATATAGGAGTACAAACTATATTTTTCTCTAAATATAATGGTCCTTTCGCCTGGATGCTCAGCCACTGAATTGGGCCACCTATGTTGTCTAGTGACACAGTTTGGGAAATACTGTCCTAAGGGCTCTAGCATACTGTATGTGCACCCCTTTAAGGTTTATGGGGTCTAGTATGCTCATAATGGCTGATGTGCAGTTGCTTTATTAACAAAGGTTTTGCACCCCTACACATTTTTACAAGTATAGTCCCAACGCACACTGATGAACTGCACACATACAGAGGGAAAAAAGCCCTGGATATTCTTTGAGAAGGTGTTACTTCAAGGCCCCTTGATGTGTTGATGTTTTGTGCCTAAACACGGGCTGAATTTGCCCTGAGGGCACCCAGAGGCTGGCATCCTCCGTCTTCTCCTCCCAAAGCATAGCACGCATGAGCATCCTTTTGTCATACTGGAGCACTAGCAAGTAATCATTAGTGCTACAAAATCAAACAAATCACCCGTGCGGCTGGGCGGCATATCACCACTTAATTTAAGTTGCAATTGGCTCAGGCCTTTGGGGTCTCGCCGCTAATCTGGGCCTGCCTGCACACACACAACTGATTTGTGTCTAGTGAGTGATGCTAATGCTGTTATTGTCACCATGTGTAACAACATGACAGACATGAGGCCATTTGCAAAAACGTGCTCTACAACTTGAGTCAATTTACCAAAGCAGAAACTATTATACTGTAAATGTTGCACTGTGGGTAAAAATGCTTGACATCTTCCACCTGTTTTGCATTGTGGACACTGCACATGCATTTGTAAAAAGAAAAATTCAATTTAAACGTGCCTATTAAACAGAATAAAAGTGTAGTTCATCAAGAATATATTTCTGGGAACAATAGGAGAAATTGTATTCTAATCAGTAAAGCACCTAGGGCCTCTCACCTATACACACTCCTTACAGGCTATGGGTACTGTGAGTGACCTACAGTAGTTTCTACTTTGATGAACTTTGCACAAGATACAAAAGAGCAAGGTGAACAGATGTCTGAAATTAGCACTTGTCTAAAGGCTCTTACACACAGCCGTTTCTTTTTCTGTGCTCCCCTGCGTTGAATTTTCTTCCATTCAGCCACAGGGGAGCTCAAGAGTAGACGCAATCAATTATTGCTGCAATTCACCTGCGTTCAGCGCAGAAAAAAAAAAAACGTCTGTATCTAAGAGGTCACATACAAATGACCTGCACCAAGTAAATCACAAAATAACGCCATTATTGACACATGATTTACCAAAGATGACACTAATATGCACACACACCAGTTAATCATGTACTAGTTGTGGTCCCTTTTAGTTTGCAGTAGTCGATTAAACTGGATCCTAGAAGAAAACATGGTGATTTGCATATGTTTTTGCACTTTGCACATTGTACTTGAGTTCGTAAATGAGACTTTTACTCGGAAATTTAGCTTCCTATAACTTTTCTGCAAGAACTGCATATTACTGGGAAGATAAAGTCAGGATAGGATATTAGTTTACAAGTATTCATTTAACCTTGTTTTCCTTCAAAAATGTGTCTGCTTTAGCTGTTGCTTATATGACTAAAATGGAATAAGTTGCTTCATGATATAAATATTCATGAATATCAACATAGTTTGGGAACATTTTGAACATCAATTGGCACTGAAGATAAAAGCAAGTGATACATAATTTACACATAAGTGTAGTAATGACACAGCATACAAAGCCTTGCACATAACAGATCACGTGTTTTAATGAATACAGTAGTGATGCTTTTGTCACTTGCTGGGATACTTTAAAGTCACTTTAAGCATCCCAAATAGCCTCTATCAATGTCATTTATGAATCCCGCTTACTCAGGTCTCCTAAAGCAAATACAAATCTCTTTCAATAATTCCAGAACCAAAAAGTAAAAAAGACAGTAACCAGAAATCAGTGGTTGTTTGCACTACCCTTGTTATCACAACAAGATATCAGGGAAACAAACAACAAAAATTACAAATTAATTAGCCTCTTAAGTACTTGAGATGTTGGCAGAACAGCCATACACCATGTGGGACATTCACTAAGATGCGTAGTTGCGCTAGCGTCCGCTTCGCCGCACTTCGCTGCACTTCACCGCACTTCACAAGGCGTATTTTCCCAGCGCTACACAAATTCACTAAAATCCGAAGTTGCACTCAGGCGAAGCGCAAGGTTGCGAAGTTGCACTGGCTTTAATTCGCCAAGCAAAGCGAAGTTACGCTAGCGATGCTTAATTTGCATACGGCGCCAAATTGAAGTTACAATGGAGGTATATGTAGCAGCACTACTCAAGCCTGGGAAACCTTCAAAACAGCAAATAAAATTTTTATTTTGCCCTACACATGTGCCCACTATATAGTTAAGGTGCCATGAGTTAGGAAATGTAGGGGGGAAGGAGGGGAGCCCCAAAATTTTTTTCGATCTTTTTCAGCCTATCACCCATAAAAAAAAGAAAAAACGCCAGCATTTTTTGGGACTTAGAAATTTTTTTAACTTTTTTGGAAGCAATCCCTATCTACTCTATTTCACTTCGCCTGGTCTGAGGTGGCGAAGGAAGTCTGGCGTAAAAGGTAGCGTTCAGAAAAATGGTCAAGTGCTTTCAGAAAGATCCCGCAGTTTAAGATGGAACTGCTTTCTGGCAGGCTGTTGTTTCTCCTACTCAATGTAACTGAATGTGTTTCAGTGGGACCTGGATTTTACTATTGATTGTTGCTCTTAGATCTACTAGGCTGTTATGTTGTGTTATCTGGTTACCTTTCCATTATTCTGTTGTTAGGCTGCTGGGGGGGGGGCAAGGGATGGGAGTGATATCACTCCAACTTTCAGTACAGCAGTAAAAAATGACTGAAGTTTATCAGTCATATGACTGGGGGCAGCTGGGAAACTGACAATATTTCTAGCCCCATGTCAGATTTCAAAATTAAATATAAAAAAATCAGTTTGCTCTTTTGAGCAGCGATATTAACTGATGCTTTTTGATAAAAAACAACAACATTTTTTCCCATGATAGTATCGCTTTAAAGACCAACATTGGCACCTTCTCAAACAAATTCCAAGTCATAATGCTTTTCCTTTCAAACACTTGCAAAATATATTCATTTCCTTCTTTGTAACTCCAGCTTTAGTTCATCTGTTTCCAAAACTTTAATCCAAAATCTCTGTGGATAAGAAGAAATTCAGCAAGGCTTTTAAAACATGAGTTAAAAATGTCATCAAGCAGTAGGACATCCTACACAGTTTAAATATTGTATAATATAATGCATTGTTTTAATCAAACACCATCATCATGTATTTTATATTCTAAAATAATAATAGTGTTGGTTACAACTGACAACAATAAAAAAAACAGTGATGAAGTCATCCACCTAACATTAGCAATAGAGCGGATGATGGTAGAAAAGAAAAAAAAGATTGGTATGGTTGTAGCAATCACATATCAAAGCAAGTGGTTTAAGGCTTCATTAGTGGAAGAAGAGAAAGAAATTGCCAAAAACTGGTAATGCTCATTACTCCACATGACAGTGTATAGCAAATTTAAAGAAGCTAAATAATAAATAAAAATTATGGAAGATAATTACTACCATTTCTAAACACATCAAATGTATTATACCCATATTTAGATTTTTTTAGCTAGTGGATATATATTAAGAGATGTATTTACCTAATATTAATAATTATATTCCCTCACTCATTTTAAGGTGCTACTGATTCTGCTTGTTGTTTTATTATGGATGTATTGCTGTAAAAACCATAACATTATTTTGGTGTTATAATCCTCTTACAATAACACAACCTGGCATCCTCTAATGTCACTGGGGCCATGACTAATATTCTGCACATAGAGATACTATAATGTACAGTTCTTCCTTATGCAAATTTGAGCAGGAACATTGTTTGTGCAGTAGAAAAGGTATACAATAAATACAAGTTCTTTTCAGTTGTAAAGTCAAACAAAATTTCGTATGTAATACCTTTCAGCAGAGTGAGGTCACAGGATGACTTGTGACCTGTTCCTAAACCAACTGATCAGATCCCACAGGATTTCCCAAGATACCCAGGGATCTATACTGTATTTCTAGGAGTTAATTTGATCCAAATGCTGATGATAATATGAACTCTTTTGGGATATATATCCCCGAAAAAAGGCATCAGACTGGGGTGTCCGGACCTATCAAGGTTACAACCTCAAGGGTGGAGTCCGTGGTGCATCCGCAGTGTTGCCAGACCAGTTTGACTCTGCCAAAAATATTTCTAATTTGAGCAATTTGAGCAAAATTCGCTCTGCCCTACAAAAAAAATCATTATTTTGATGATGCACAAAAGTAATTAAAGAGTTTAATTGATTTTCAGTCAACAGAGGAAAGAGCAGATGTTCAGAACAGAGTTGAGGTCACAATCCCTTTGTCAAATATGGCCATGAAGAATGGTAATTTGCTCATCATTATAATAAATACTGTATAGCAATGAACTTTAATTTAGTGTTCTGGCCATTTCAGCATGTGGATGGGCTCATTTAGTAAGTATCCCTTGTGCTCAACTGCCCAATTGTTACAACTTGTATGCAAGCCACCATTTTAACTATCAGTGTTGTTGCTGCTAACAGGCCAGGAGAAGATACTGTAGCAACCTAACTAGAAATAAATGTGCATATCTTCATAACCACAATCAGAACTATATATGAAGGAATTTACTGACTGCATATACAGTATCTTCTTACTTTAGGGCTCATGCGTTACAGAAAATAATGCTGTGTCACCCTTGCTTAATGCTATGTTACTACTAATTCTCTTGTCTGCATTAAATGTCACATCTAACAAAACATTCTTCTGAATGACAGATCTGACCTGTATTTTAAACAGTTAATTCTGATGCAATTATTTCTTGAATTATTTCCAGCCCTTCTTTAGACCCAATTAAAGGTGCAATTAGTGAGTTTAACCACAAGAAACATCTGGAAAATCCTAAAAAGTGGATGGGTCATGGCAGAGCACTATATGGTTGGGAGAGTGCATCATACAGACAGAATAACCAGAACTCATCTGTTTGATGCTATCAGCTATAACCCAGCTATGGAAAAGGTAGACCTAGTAAGGACAGGCTTAGCTCTGTAATAGTACATGTTACAGTGTGAGACAAGCCGGACAGTTCTCATTGAGGAGCCAGTGACTACCCTGATAGTTAGAGTTTGACAAGGCAAAGCATAGTAGTGTTTGACCCTGGCGTATTTCTAGCACTGGGTATTTAAAGTCCATTATAGTACACTAAAAAAAATCTAGTGTTAGAGAGTTCAGCCTGGATAGTAGAAGGGATTGAGGGAGACTCCCATGACAAAGGTTCTTAATGCTGAAGTTAAGAAGGGAAGCCCAATTAAAATTTGTATTGTATTAGAAATGTGATGAACTTCTGAAAGCTGTTACTGAGTGAGTTGCAGAAATGCTGGTTTATGGAAAGAGTGGCAGATGTAGCAACAATCTAATTTTGCATTTTTTTTAAATTAATTAAAACACACATTTTAAAATCTTAATCATGAAAAAATGGGGGGGGAGATTAAACAGTGAAATCACATTCTACCTATCATTTTCAATCTATTTGACAATTTTGGAATTAGCCTCAAAAAAGGAAGTAAAGAATAACTGAAATCTGGCTAATACAACTCCCAATGACTTCCACATCAACTTGCCAGCTTTTATATGGTAAATGATTATTTTAGTCTTTTTAAAGGTTTTCACACTTAGGGGCAGATTTAGCAAGGGTCGAATTTCGAGGGTTAAAAAACCCTTCAAATTCGACCCTCGAAGTAAAAATCCTTCGAATTTAAATATCGAATTCGAAGGATTTATCGCAAATACTTTGATTGAACGATCAAATAAAAATCGTTCGATCGAACGGTAAAATCGCTTGAATCAAACGATTTTATTCGAAAGATCTAATGATTTTTAGTCAATCAAAAAAAACTGTGCTGGGGAAGGTCCCCATAGGCTAACATTGAACCTCGGTAGGTTTAAAGTGGCGAAGTATGAAGTTGAAGTATTTTTATACTTCAACTATCGAATGGTCGAATAGTCGAACGATTTTTATTTTGAATCGTTCGAATCATTCGATTCAATCTAATTATACCCATTCGATGGTCGAAGTACCCAAAAAAATACTTCAAAATTCGAAGTTTGGTAAATCTGCCCTTACATGAATTTCGACAATTTGGGGTTCAGTGTCTCAAATTTGAACTTTTTTTAAGCATTTTTTGGCACAAAAAACTTGAATCAAAAAATTACTAAAGCATAGGCTTTTTGATGAATGCCGTTCAGTGCTTGCAGGTCTCTCGGCTATCTATTGTTTACACCACATAACCTATTTAAAGGTAGCAGTTATTTTATACTATTTTACTAACTGTGCTATATGAAATTATTTATCATTCTTTTCATTAATACATAGCACTTACAAAGAAACGGAATGTCATTCCCATCAGTCCCTCAGTAGACCTTACAATGTAAGTTTCTTTCAAATTCACGCATAGACTGGGGTCACTTTTATCAGAAGTCAATTAATTTACCTGTAAATAGCACCCAGGACAGAAACCCAGTCAGTAATCTAGGGCTGCCTTTTAAACACCATGCCACCCTTAATCATAGATCTTTTTCCCATTTACATTTATACATATGAGTAAGAGCTCTCCTAGCTAAGATATGTAAACATCAAGAGAACAACATCATCTAATAATAGTTCATGAGATATGCTCTTTTATTGGAACCTCTAAAAGTAATATGTCAGCTGACACCCCTGCATAGAAATACTGATCATACATAAATACATACTGTATGCTGTAAGCTACGGCCCTTGTTTGCAGGATTGCTGATAAATTGTACCTCTTGAAGATTGAAAATGAGTACAATCTGAGTTGAATTGAAAATGAGTGCAATTTAGCCATTCATGTAATGCCAAGTGAACTGTGACACCAACTGCTGCAATCACATGGATTTAGATATTACTATGCTTTATGTATATATGTGATTATATATTATTCACATTAGTCTTTATCCCAGTGTAGGAGGAAACAGGACAGGAGTACCTGGAAGAAACCCACATAAGAACAGACATCTCCTACAAACTCCTTGCAGATAGTACCCTGTCTGGAATCGAACCTAAGCCCCGAGCACTGCTAGGCAGGAATTCTAACAATGGTGTCACCATTAGTTATGTGAGGGCCAGCCCGATACCTGCAGGAACCAGGTGCAGGCAGGTGCTGGCAGGTGCGAGTCAGACGGGAACCGAAAAACTTGACCCACGTATCACTAGTCACCATGCTGCTCTAATTCACTTGAACCCACAGGCAGTTGCAAAGCAAGAATAAGGACGTTTAGATAATAATCTAATCAATACTAAAACAGTAAAGTCAAACATCAACCAAGACACTTCGGGGCTGATTCACTATGGGTCGAATATCGAGGGTCAATAAACCCTCGATATTCGACTAGGAATTGAAATCCTTCGACTTCGAATATCGAAGTCGAAGGATTTAGCGCAGAAAATTCGATCGAACGATCGAAGGATTATTCCTTCGATCGAACAATTAAATCCTTCGAATCGAACGATTCGAAGGATTTTAATCCAACAATCGAAGGAATATCCTTCGATCAAAAAAACTTAGGCAAGCCTATGGGGACCTTTCCCATAGGCTAATATTGACTTCGGTAGCTTTTATCTGCCGAACTAGGGGGTCGAAGTTTTTTTTAAAGAGACAGTACTTCGACTATCGAAGTCGTAGTCGAAGGTCGAAGTAGCCCAAAAAAACCTTCGAAATTCGAAGTTTTTTTACTTCGAATCCTTCACTCGAATTTAGTGAATCAGCCCCTTCCTGTAAGTGTCCCTTTATAGCAGGGTCTTACTCAAATTGAAATCCTTGACAATCCCGGTAGGAAAGCTTGTGTATAATTAAATATACATTGTTCTTTCAATTTTACGTGCCAAACTAGTCTACAGTACTTAGAAAGCATAGTTACGTTGTATCTTTAAAATGAAAGGCTATTTTCTTGGTATGCTAATATTTCTCTTCCAGTGCATCAGAACATACATTTCCTGATTGGTTTAATGTTCTGAAAACTAATTGTCATTTTGTCCTGTAGAATATGCATAAAATGATATTACAGATCAGACCTTAAAAGTGTCTGTTTCCTTGACCTGACAAAAGAAGGACAAGGAGCCAATCTAACTGCTTGAGACAGTTTCATTTGGAAAAGCATGTAGAGTCTAATTCGGGAGAATCGTCCCTTCAGCACTGGAGCTGTTACATGCTGCTATAATGCAACAGAGTAGCAGATTGCCATCCCTGTAGAAAAGAGGGAATGTAATGTAATCTATCCCCCCTGGTGCCTGTGCTCATGGTTTGTGTGATTAAAGCAATCTGCAGGTAGCAAAAGTGCTCCTAGCATACTCTTGAGACCTCAAACCTTTTTGCGATTTGCATTTTACACAATTTCTTCCTACAGAGCACATAATCTCCTTTGTCATTTTCAATGAGCTGTGGATTCATGTCAACCTTTTGTAAAGGACTTTTTTTCATATTCTGTATTTACAGATGTATTGAAGGGGAAAAAGTACAGCCATTAGGCTTTCAGGTACATGGATTAGATGTTGACTCTGCATGAGGAAGAATTGTAAAATGCTCAGATATTAGTATAAACATTTAGGTTGTGTCTCATGCTAAAGAACCTAGGGGCAAATTTACTGACCTACAACAATTCGCCTGCGCTGGCTTTGTGCACATCGCAACACTTCGCCAGGCGTAAATTCGCCTGGACAACACTAATTCACGAAGATCCAAAGTTGCGCCCAGGGTACCGAACGATTGCGAAGTTGCACTAGCGAAAATACGATCAGCAGTTTGAAGTTACGCTAGCATTGGCTAATTTGCATACGGCGTGCAGTTAAAGTACAATGGCAGTATCTGCTGGAGCAAATACAAATAACAAATAGCTTCTGATGAATTGGCAAGGATCCACGAAACGCGTTAAGCGGGCAGCCCTCTTGGGAGATATGCTGCTGTGATTTTTAATGGATGTACCATAAATTTTGAGTATTTTTAATTATTTATCCTGGCTCAATGGTGCTCCGTTCTTCTACATAAACTCTGCCGACACATGTGCCCACAGTATAGTTTAGGTGCCATATTTTATCAAATGTAGGGGGAAGGAGGGTACCCCAAAACATTTTTTCAATCTTTTTTAGCCTATCACTCTAGTAAAAGACGCTAGCGTTTTTTTTTGGGAAAAAAGCAAATGGTGAAGGCAAGTCTGGAGCAAGAGGTAACGTTCAGGAAAATAGTGAATTAGCGTAGTTACATCCATTCACCAGTCGTTAGAGAGCGAAGTAGCGCTACAGTCTATCTCCTTCACTAGCGAATTTACACCAGCGCCCATCAGTAAATCTGCGAAGTGGCAAAATGGCGTAATGCTTGCAGATTTTCGCCAGCGTTAGCCACTTCGTCCTTAGTAAATTTGCCCCCTAGTGTAAGTGGAATATCTTTACATTAAGGGGCCGATTCACTAACTTCGAGTGAAGGATTCGAAGGTAAAAAACTTCGAATTTCGAAGTTTTTTTTGGGCTACTTCGACCATCGAATGGGCTACTTCGACCTTCGACTATGACTACGACTTCGAATCGAAGGATTCGAAGTAAAAATTGTTCGACTATTCGACCATTCGATAGTCGAAGTACTGTCTCTTTAAAAAAAACTTCGACCCTCTAGTTCGCCATCTAAAAGCTACCGAAGTCAATGTTAGCCTATGGGGAAGGTTCCCATAGGCTTGGCTAACTTTTTTTGATCAAAGGATATTCCTTCGATCGTTGGATTAAAATCCTTTGAATCGTTTGATTCGAAGGATTTTATCGTTTGATCGAAGGAATTATCCTTTGATCGTTCGATCGAACTATCTGCGCTAAATCCTTCGATGTTAATTAACCCTTGATATCCTTAGTGAATCGGCCCCTAAAAGATATGGGGGTATATTTATCAAAATTACCAAAATGTGAAGTTAGAGATTGCCACAGTCTGCTAGAGTGAGATTCCACCACTCTCCATTCATTTCTATGGAATTTTTAAAACAGTATTTATCAATGGGTGAAATTGAAAATTCACCCTTTGATAAATATGCCTTTCAAGATGCCATAGAAATGAACGGAGAGTGATGTAATCTCTCTCTAGTAGACTGTGGCAATCAATAACTTCATTTTTTGATAAATATACCCCATAGAGTAGGAAGTCAGTAGCTTTTTAATAATTCAACTACATTATGATTTGAGAGATAATAAAAAAGCAACATGTTCCTTGCGCGTGCAAACCTAACTCCATGTAGGCAATGCAAGTTAACTGCCTGCTAGCTACTGTTTTATTCCATTAAAATGTACCAGTTTTAAAGTAAAAAGGGATCTGTGTGCATATTGGAAAATATGTATCTTATTTCACTGTTTTTTTTTTTTTTATTAGTTTATATTTTTTTGCTTCCACCCCTCGGGTGACACAGCTCAGACCCGTCCTTAGGGCAGGGACCTGATGTAGACTGCAACTCCCAACCTTCTGCCTCTGAATTACACATTGAATTACATGGTAGGGGATGGGAGGGGATATGTCTACCCAATACAGCTCCGAGTAACATAGCACTGTATTAGTGAATGAAGTGATACAATGCAGGATGCAGCCTTTATTTGCACTTTGAACACTGCATTGTGCATTGTAATGAGACCTTCAGTAGATTAGGCAGTTCAACAAGACTTATTTTTTAAACAACAAGATATCACTAATATTTAATGGAAAAGAGTCTCATGAAAAAGGAAAAGTATAATTAAAACATAAGTCAACTATTGAAATAATGTGCAGACTTTCTCTTGTCTATTCGTATAGCTCTGCAGAAATGAAATCTATTATGCGTGTATGGAAGAAGCAATAAAGCACAAAAAGTGTATGGGAAATGAACAATATAATTACAACTGAGAGAGATTCAGATGTTGTACACAAATTACTGTTATGTGCTGCATTAAACTAACTGAAACCGGGCCCCGTCTCAAGCTTTTTACCTACTGTATGTAAAGGCAGAGTGTATACACATAGGGATTTTATTCTCTATTCTCAAAATAACACAACAAACATGAATGTGAATTAAGCGAGACTATTCTTTGGAACCTCAAATAGTTTATATATAACAAAGAAAAAAAAACAGCAAGTAAAAGCTGCCCAGTTTCTATACAAGTCAATGGCAACTATTTCAAACAAATGTTACCCAGTTTATTAAAGCATTTGAGATTTTCAGCCTCATTAAAAACGAATAAAACAATGCGATATTGGCGATTGTTCTGTCCAAGTCCAAGAAAAGTTAGGTTGCACAAGAAAAGTTGAGTGTTTTTTTAATGATATTGTCAACCATGGCCTAGTTGTCCAGGAAAAAAAAGGTTACAGCAAATCACAAAACTCAGTATGTATTGCCATCTACAAGATACTATAGATCAGCATTCGAATTTGCTGCAATTCAAGTTCTTTTAAGGCAAAAAGAGCGAGTTTGAGCTTCTGAAACTAAAAAAAAAAAAAAAGAGAAACTTAATATACAAATTTGCCATCTAAAAGCTGATGAGTTCATGTAAAAGTTTATGCATTGTATTAGCAAGATGAGTAAACTATTTTTTTATTTGGAGTTTTCGAGACAAAAAATTTGGCAATCTGTTAAAAATGATGGGTAGAATGGGACTTTGCTGTGTTCAAGTTGTTTTTTTACAGATTAAATAAGATTTAAAAAAAGAGAAAAAAAGAGAAAATTTAAGTGTTTAAATGGTTTTAAAGAAAAAATAACACCAAAAAATAAAAAATAAAAGTGTTTTAATATAATTAAAATATAATGTACTGTTGCCTTGTACTGGTAAAACTGTTTTTTTCTTATCGTCCTTCAGGCAGCACACTTGAGATAGCTCATATCCAATCCCCTGGTAGGACAGAAAAAAATATCACAACCAATTAAAACAGCCTATATTAACCCCCTCCTTACATCTCCTAGTAGTGTTTTTTTCTGTCCTTTCCAGTGTAGGATGTAAAGGGACTTAAGGTCCGAAGATCCAGACAGGTGGCTGTCTGAAGGCGGCGTGAGTAATCCTTAGGGTGGATTACTCTGAGGGACTGTCCCTTTAGGCATACCTGGCGAGTAGTAGAAGCAATCCCTGTATCTCCAGTGGGGATAGAGTTGATTCGCTATGCTGGAGGATTCGGCTTGCCATGCTTCAGCGTGTTCTCGCAAGCGCATTGCGTTTAGTGAGCCAGCGCTTGGTGATGACGTCATCGGCGGCGCCAAATTCAAATCGGTTGGTGAGTACTGAATATATTGAATTGTGGAGGAAATTAGCAGCGTTTTCATCAAGTACATATACCTGGTGGTAGGCCTGTGCTGACTGCTGCTTCCTGTTGTAGTTCCTGCAGATCCGTGCTGTCAGGCTGCAAGCTTGCGTGAGGCTGCATAAGGTACAATAATGCTAACCTGTTCAGCCGGTTCACCTGTTGATTTTGACTTTTTTTCATTTAAAGTACATTATCGCCCTTCTTTTTCTTCCAGATGTCTGTTCCTACTGGATCTGGGAAGAGAAGGAGAAAGTCAAAACATGCTCTGTGTGCTCAATGTGAGCAGCCATTACCGGAGGATTATAGGCATGCAAAATGTGAATTATGTTTAAATCCTTGTCCAAAAGAACCTGTGATAGATCACAACTTTGTCTCCTGGTTCAAGAAATTTTTGTCGGACACGTTGTCAGAAATAAAAACTTCATCTGCAACGACTCCGGTGACCATGAGTGAAAATGTACAGTCATCAGATACTGAGTTACATTCTATTATGACATGGATTCTTCCTCATCTTCAACCTCAAAAAATAGGAAAGATGAACTCTTTCTTTTTCCTGTGGAGAAATTCTCAAAGTTGATAAAGGAAGTTAAAAAAGTCGTTGGTCAAAAAGATGCAACTGCTTCTACGTCTGGAATTGGCCAACAACTTCCTTTTTTTGGTGAGAAAAAGTCTGTTGGGTTTCCAATGCATGACTCAATAAAGAAATTATTGGAGCAAGAATGGCAAGGTCCAGGAAAAAAAACAGATTTTTCCAAGAGGTTTAAGCTCATGTTTCCGTTTGATTCTGCGGACATAGGTACTTGGGAAGATCCTCCAAAAGTAGATGTTCCAGTGGCTAGATTATCAAAAAATACTACGATTCCGATTGAGGAGTCAGGAATGAAAGATCAGATGGATCGAAGGGCTGAATGCTCTCTTTGTAGGACTTATGTGACTGGTTCTAACACATGTAAACCTGCGATTCCAAAATTTTGGCTTAATTCTCTTGAGGAGGAAATAGATGCAGGAACATCAAGGGATGATATTCTTGATATGTTGTATCCCATTAAGATGGCATCGGATTTTTTGTGTGATGTGGCTGTTGATGTGTTGAAACTGGGAGCAAGAACCATGGCGCTTTCTACCGCTGGAAGAAGGGCCTTATGGCTGAAGGCATGGGCTGCCGATACAGCTTCAAAGAATAGCCTTATTGCCATGCCTTTTGAACCTGGTCGACTTTTTGGCAGGCATTTGGATAAATTGTTGGAGAATTTGGAATCAGGAAAAGGAAAAATTCTTCCACAGGAAAGACCCAAAATTCAGAGAAAACATTTTTTTCGTGCCTCATCAAAGAAGTCTCCACCCAGATCATCCTATTTCAGAAGATCTTTCAGATATAATGACAGGCGGAGAGACAGTAGATTCAGAAATAAGCCTTTCAGACCCCGTAATGAGTCAAAAGACTCGTTCCAAAAGAAGGATAACACTCATAGCAAAGCATTACAGGTTAGACGTTGCAGCCTCACAAGATACAGCCTTTGGTAGCAGAATATTGGAAGCAGCTGTTCAACCATAAAAAATGTTCCCTCCCATGATAGCTTGCTAAGTCTCAAGTGTGCTGCCTGAAGGACGATAAGAAAACTGAAAATTTGTCTTACCTGAAATTTTTCTTTTCTTGAGTCCGTAAGGCAGCACAATTTATCCCTCCCTATTAAAAATTATTGCATCAAACGATTGTGTGCTTGTTCCTTTGGTGAAGCTTGAAAATTGACACTACTGGGAGATGTAAGGAGGGGGTTAATATAGGCTGTTTTAATTGGTTGTGATATTTTTTTCTGTCCTACCAGGGAATTGGATATGAGCTATCTCAAGTGTGCTGCCTTACGGACTCAAGAAAAGGAAAATTTCAGGTAAGACGAATTTTCAGTATTTGCTTCAGAAAGAATTCCTGGTAATTATATGGTGCCAATCTATATATATATATATATATATATATATATATATATATATATATATATATATATATATATATATATATATATATATATATATATTCAGGAAATGTACAGAACAGTTCCAGCACTGTTAATGTGGAGAACTAATTCCATCTGAGGATCTTCAAAGCAATGAGTTGCAAGTAAGTAGAAGTTAGTACTCTAGGGGCTAACTAGAGTTAGCAAGTGCTAGTGTGATGGCCCATAACCTAACGAAGAAATTACTGCCAAATTGTTTGTTTGGGTACAAGAGGCTATTCCTACTGAATGTAGGAAGGCAATATTGTTTGACAAAGACATAATCTTTAGACAAAATAAATGGAGGAAACACTAATTGTTGAGCATCAAAACATGTATAATTCATTTGTCAGCATTCTGTCCAGTTTTGGGCTTTTTCACATGAGATTTGTATGGAGTAATTATGCATAAGTAAACTGAGTGCAGATATCTCTGACAGACAGCCCTTCTAGAATTTCACTCAGACGTAGGTGCAAAGTAATCGAGTGCTAAACATAACCTTCTTGAATACAGATTTGCCCAGATTTTGCATTAGGCAATTTTGCTTTGTCTCTGAGCTCTGAGCAACCATTTTTTTCGTGACGGTTTCTTGAATTTATCCGCCGCCGGCCAATCGCAGAAATTTGCCACGAATTCGCGCCTGGCAAATAAATTCGCCCATCACTACCTTTAGGCATTGTGGACATTGCAGCAGCATAATCCTTGGGAATTCGGGACTTTAATCAAGGACATAGAGTGTCACAGGTTAGATGGCAGATACTCGAAAAAGTTACATATAAAAAGAAGACACTGTTACAGAGGGATTGTTACTGGATCTGGTTGTTACAATCTAGGCACCCCAGAGGATTAAATGAGGAATTTAACATTTAATGCTTTTGTTTATTTATACATTACCTCTTTGTTTTTTTCAGATAACCTTCTATGTGAATGGACTTCAGGGATAGGTATCTCTCCCTGTTTTCTTCTCCCCTTAGTGTAGGGTAAGATTATAACTAGAGAGGTACATTTCCTGAAGAAAATGTGAGTGGTGCTTGCCGTGGCAAAACTCAGGCCCAAATCTGATTGGCTGTTGTTGCCCGGCCCCTTTTTTTCCTAATTGTGAACCACAGTCACTCAGTGACTAACATACCAAAGTTTGGGAATGCTGTCATTTAATGTGTAAAAATGGCAGCATTTCTATTTTTTTCTATTGAAAATCAATGAATGAAATTTGATTGGTTGTTGGTGGCTCCGCCCACTTTTTCTAAACTTGAAGTGGAAACCCCCAGCGACCACATTTGTGATATTCAAGGTCCCTGACATCAATACTGAGAGAATGGCAGCCTTCTTAATTTTTCCCATTAAAACCAATCAAAGAAATCTGATTGGTTGGTTTTGGCTCCACCCACTTTTCTTAATTTTAATCCCAGTCCCCCAGTGACCAACTGTGCCAACTTTGAGGAGGCTGCCATTAACCGTCTAAGAGCGGCAGCAGTTTAAAATTTTCCTATTTAATTGAATGGCTGAAATTTGATTGGCTGTTGTAGACTCCGCCCACTTTTTGTAAATTTTGGCTGCAGTCACCCAGTGACCCACGGTGCCAAGTTTGGGAGCTCTGGCTTTATTACTGTGAGAATTACAGCTGTTTACATTTTCTCATTGAAGTCAATAGGGAAAATCTGATTGGTTGTTTGCGGCTCCGCTCACTTTTTTGGGTCCCCAAAATAGGACAGAAAAGTCACAACACCCCATTCCCGAATAAGCTGAACGGTTTGACACCTCATTCATGGGTCTGCGACAAACTAATTATTCGATAAATTCCCCATTATAAGTCAATGGGGCAAATTTGGGGACCTCTCCTGCCCCGGGGGTAAAACTTATACCCTCGTGTGGGGTATCATCTGACACAGGTCGCAAACCTCTTCAAATGTGGTAAATTTAACGTTTCTACAAGATTCCCTCTCTGCGCTAGAATCCGTCAAAAGTTGGCCTCAATGTTAATCTATGGGACTTTTCGGGGTGGTTAATTGCCCCCGCAAGGGGCAATTAACCACCCACCCCTTAGAAAAGTCATACCACCCCATTCCCGATTAAGCCGCACGATTTGACACCTCATTCATGGGTCTAGGACAAACGGTGCGGGACTAGTTACGCGCCAAACTTTCATACGGAAGAAGAATAAAAATAAGCTTGCAAGATAACAGTAGTGATGCTTTGCTTCGCAAGCACCACTAATTATCTAGTGATTTTGGACTTTGCTCATAGCAAAGGCTCAAGTTTCTGACGCCAGAAGTCAAGAAGAAGTGGGCGGGAGAATCGCTTATTTTCTTCCTGTTTGGGAAAACACCACATCGGATTCATAGGTCCTTTCGATAGTAAGAGAAGGTTAGTAAATAGCCTTCCATACACTGCCAAAACAAAAGTTTTGTATGACTCACAAAAAAAGGGACATTATACAACAAGAAGCCCTAGAAAAGGCCATATCAGATTTCATCGATATGAAAGTCTTGGAGCCAGTTCCACCATCAGAAATTCGGGAAGGAATTTACTCACACGTTTTTCTGGTTCCAAAACCAGGAGGGAAATTCAGGCTTGTGATAGGCTTAAAATACCTCAATCAGTATGTGAAGAAAGAGAAATTCAGGATGGAGACAATTCGGTCAACTATCAATATTCTTCAAGAAAAAGATGTCATGATCTCAATAGATCTAAAAGATGCTTATATCCATATTCCTGTTCATCCATCCAGCAGAAGATTTCTTCGAATTGCAGTGTATCAGAAATCAATCCTATATCACTTCCAATTCAAAGTACTTCCATTTGGGATCACTTCAGCTCCGAGAGTCTTCACAAAAGTGGTGATAGTGCTGGCAGCCGCACTCAGAAGACGAGGCATATACCTAGTTCCTTATCTAGACGATTGGCTTGTAAAAGCAGCTTCCAGAGAAGATCTTATTCTTGATCGGGATCTGACATTGAAATTATTGAAAGACCATGGTTGGATTATAAACAATGAAAAATCAAACTTGCAGCCAACCACCTCAACAAGGTTCTTGGGTCTGGTGTTAGACACTGTCAGGATGAAGGTATTTCTTCCTCCGGACAAAGTGAAATCCCTTTATATGTCGATACAGGAACTCAGACATTCTCATATTCTCTCCTTTCGGAAAGCAATGAGAGTTCTGGATTTGATGACAGCATCAAAAGAAGCCATTCCCTGGGCGAAAGCACATATCCGTCCTCTTCAACAAGAGATTCTACAGAAGTGGGATCAGTCGATATTTTCATTGGACAAAACATTCAAAGTGTCGGTCATCTTGAAGAGGAAACTGGGTTGGTGGTGCAACACCAAGATGCTATCCAAGGGATGCATCTGCCTTGGGATGGGGAGCTCATGTAACAGACAAAATTGTACATGAGAAATGGTCCCTATGGGAGAGAACTCACTCATCCAATTTCAAAGAGTTGAAGGCTGTCAGATTTGCACTGATGAGATTCAAAAGTCAACTCAGGAACCAACATGTTTTGGTCCATTCGGACAACAGAGTCGTGGTTTCGTACCTCAACAGACAGGGGGGTACCAGAGTTCCACTGTTATTGAGGGAGTGCCAGAGAATTATGAACTGGGCAGAATGGAATCTTCTCTCCATCAAAGCAGTACACATAAAAGGTGTAGACAATGTGTTGGCAGACTCTCTAAGCAGAAGATCCATGAGTCAGGGGGATTGGGAACTCAACCACCAAGTTTTTCATCAGATAGTGAAGAGATGGGGTTGGCCACAGATAGATCTGATGGCGTCGGCAATAGTGATGGGCGAATTTATTCGCCAGGCGCAAATTCGCGGCGAATTTGCGCGTTTCGCCGCCAGCGAATAAATTCGCGAAACGCCCGTGAAAATTCCCGGCAAAAATTCGCTGGCGTCAAAAAAAAATTTTTCCGAAAAAACGGACGCCGGCGCCAAAAACGGGCGCCGGCGTCAAAAACGTTTCACGAAATTCGCTAATTTTTCGGCGAAACGGCGCAAATTCGCCCATCACTAGTTGGCAAAGAACAGGAAACTTCCTCTATTTTGTTCACTGAAAAGGTCGGACAACCCGACTCTGTAGAGATGACTAAGTGTAGTACATTCAAGGCTGTTAATCCTGGTGGACACCCCCGCCACAGGTGTATCAATTCAAAGTTTCAAACGGTTCACTCAGGAAGTCAGCCAACACGCAGAGCTTGCTGCAAAGTGCTTTTATTCACAACCCGACCTTTGTGGATGCAATGTCAATTCCGTGGACATTCGACCTGGCATACATATTTCCCCCGTTACCCATGATTCAGAGAGTATTACAGAAAGTCAGACAAGACCAGGCATCAGTAATTATGATAGCTCCATTCTGGCCCAGGAAAGTTTGGTTTTCGGAACTGTTGTACCTTTCCAAAGGGGAATACTGGAGGATTCCATCGAAGGAAGATCTTCTGTTCCAGGCACTGATAAAACATCCGGATCCGTCCAGATGGAATGTAACAGCATGGAGGTTGAGAGGGAATTATTGACGGATCAAGGTCTTTCGGCTGAAGTTATAGATACTTTGATTCTTTCCCGAAAACCATCCACAACTCAGGTGTACAGAAGGGTCTGGAGAGTTTTTTCCTTGTGGTGTTCTTAGAAGAAAATCCCACCTAAGGATTGTTCTACATCAGCAATTCTTCAATTTTTACAGGATGGTTTTTCAAAGGGGTTAAAACCCAATACCTTAAAAGTTCAAGTATCCGTGCTTTCTTATTTTTTATCAAAAAATTTGACTCTAGACCCTTTGATCAAGAGATTTTTGAAAGCAGTCTCAAAAATTAGACCAAGAATCCGTTCAACGATTCCTCCATGGGATTTGAACTTGGTTTTATCCTGTTTGGCTGACGCCCCGTTTGAACCTTTACAGTCTATTACTCTAAAACACTTATCTTGGAAAACTGCTTTTCTTATAGCAATTGCATCTGCAAGGAGGATTAGTGAATTACAAGCTTTGGCGGCAGTCCCTCCTTATATTGTTTTCTTCCAAGATATAGTAGTATTGAAAACTTTACCTTTTTTCACTCCAAAAGTGCATTCCATTTCTAATATAAATGCTC
Organism: Xenopus laevis; assembly: GCF_017654675.1. Taxonomy (NCBI): domain Eukaryota; kingdom Metazoa; phylum Chordata; class Amphibia; order Anura; family Pipidae; genus Xenopus; species Xenopus laevis. The sequence goes on from NC_054388.1 coordinate 74,777,193, forward strand.
AAATAATTTTACCTGCATTCTGTCAACAACCGGAGAATTCTACCCAGAGAAAACTTAGTACTTTAGATGTACACAGATGTCTATCTGAGTACATAGACAAGACAAAGCCATTCAGATCCACAGATCATCTGTTTTTGTTGTTTGTACATAAGAGGAAAGGAGAAAAGGCTGCTAAATCCACCATTGCCTCCTGGGTAAAGAATACGATATCTTTTGCCTATTAGGAAGCAGGAAAAGAACCTCCTTCACAATTAAAGGCTCATTCTACCAGAGCTGTCTCCACATCATGGGCAGAGAAATCTTCTGTCAATTTCGAGGAGATCTGTCGGGCAGCCTCCTGGAGCAATGTTCATACCTTTATCAAGCATTACAGGTTAGACGTTGCAGCCTCACAAGATACAGCCTTTGGTAGCAGAATATTGGAAGCAGCTGTTCAACCATAAAAAATGTTCCCTCCCATGATAGCTTGCTAAGTCTCAAGTGTGCTGCCTGAAGGACGATAAGAAAACTGAAAATTTGTCTTACCTGAAATTTTCCTTTTCTTGAGTCCGTAAGGCAGCACAATTTATCCCTCCCTATTAAAAATTATTGCATCAAACGATTGTGTGCTTGTTCCTTTGGTGTAGCTTGAAAATTGACACTACTGGGAGATGTAAGGAGGGAGTTAATATAGGCTGTTTTAATTGGTTGTGATATTTTTTTCTGTCCTACCAGGGAATTGGATATGAGCTATCTCAAGTGTGCTGCCTTACGGACTCAAGAAAAGGAAAATTTCAGGTAAGACGAATTTTCAGTATTTGCTTCAGAAAGTATTCCTGGTAATTATATGGTGCCAATCTATATATATATATATATATATATATATATATATATATATATATATATATATATATATATATATATATTCAGGAAATGTACAGAACAGTTCCAGCACTGTTAATGTGGAGAACTAATTCCATCTGAGGATCTTCAAAGCAATGAGTTGCAAGTCTAGTAGAAGTTAGTACTCTAGGGGCTAACTAGAGTTAGCAAGTGCTAGTGTGATGGCCCATAACCTAACGAAGAAATTACTGCCAAATTGTTTGTTTGGGTACAAGAAGCTATTCCTACTGAATGTAGGAAGGCAATATTGTTTGACAAAGACATAATCTTTAGACAAAATAAATGGAGGAAACACTAATTGTTGAGCATCAAAACATGTATAATTCATTTGTCAGCATTCTGTCCAGTTTTGGGCTTTTTCACATGAGATTTGTATGGAGTAATTATGCATAAGTAAACTGAGTGCAGATATCTCTGACAGACAGCCCTTCTAGAATTTCACTCAGACGTAGGTGCAAAGTAATCGAGTGCTAAACATAACCTTCTTGAATACAGATTTGCCCAGATTTTGCATTAGGCAATTTTGCTTTGTCTCTGAGCTCTGAGCAACCATTTTTTTCGTGATGGTTTCTTGAATTTATCCGCCGCCGGCCAATCGCAGAAATTTGCCACGAATTCGCGCCTGGCAAATAAATTCGCCCATCACTACCTTTAGGCATTGTGGACATTGCAGCAGCATAATCCTTGGGAATTCGGTAACATCCCCAGCATGGTTTTAAACATGATATTCAAGTTTTTTTTACTTGTGAAAGTAAGGATGTCATCTATTGTATTAAATGCCCTTGTGGACTGTTATATGTGGGCCAAACTAGCAGAGCCATGAAAGTAAGGCTTAAGTCCACTATACGTAACTACTGACCTGCCTGACTAGCCAAATTGAAAATGAAAAGAATAAGAAGGAGACCTTGCTAGCAAAACATTTCTTTAATCAAGGACATAGAGTGTCACAGGTTAGATGGCAGATACTCGAAAAAGTTACATATAAAAAGAAGACACTGTTACAGAGGGAGTGTTACTGGATCTGGTTGTTACAATCTAGGCACCCCAGAGGATTAAATGAGGAATTTAACATGTAATGCTTTTGTTTATTTATACATTACCTCTTTGTTTTTTTCAGATAACCTTCTACGTGAATGGACTTCAGGGATAGGTATCTCTCCCTGTTTTCTTCTCCCCTTAGTGTAGGGTAAGATTATAATTATCTTGTGATTTTGGACTTGTTTGGACTATAAGGGCACATGCTGCCTCCACTGAACTTTTTCATATAAAAATATTGATACGTTAAAGTACAAATGAATTACACAAGGAAAAGTGTTAAATAATTCTCTTCAAAGTTGCCTTGATATGTACATTGTTTCTGCCTGTTATGTTGTTAATTATGATAATTATGTGGGGGTGTTAAATAGGTGTCTCACTCACTAATCTGTATGCTTGACAAAACCTGCATTTTTACTAAATAAACCGCAAGAGCTTGTCCCTGCTTGCACTTGCCACGTGTGCCATGACCTAATGAATTTAATTTTACGCTGCAGTGTTAAAGGACAAGGAAAGTCTGAAATAGAATAAGGCTAGAAATGCTGTATTTTGTATACTAAACATAAGCATGAACTTACTGCACCACAAGCCTAATCAAACAAATGATTTATGTTTTCAAAGTTGGCTACAGGGGGCTGTCATCTTGTAACTTTGTTAAACATCTTTGCCTGACCCTGCACATGCTCAGTGTGGTCTGAGCTGCTTAGGGATCGTCATAAACAAAGCTGCTTGAATTCTGCATGGCTGGGAAGTAAGGTGGGGGCTCCCCCTGCTGTTCATAAGTATGATTGTTTCCCTGCTCAGCAGTTAGGGACCATCTGACAATTCCTATCCACAGCAGTAAATGAAGGGAGAATTTCACTGCATACAGTCAAGTTTCTTATAAAAACCATACACATTTTTTAATTAAAGTATTTTGGAGATAGGTTTCTTTTTCATTAAAGAAAGTAAAAATGGGATTTTATTTTTTTTGCCTTTCCTTGTCCTTTAAGGTGTGCTTTTGGTTAACACCAGGAGTCCAAGCCCAATCCATGGAAAACCGTTATTCCTCTTCTACCAAACCTTACCATTGTTATTATGAAGTCAGTCAGGTAATGTTCTCTTGGCACCTGGCAAATTCAGACTTTTATATCAAATTGTCAGATGGTGGAATGTACTTTATCCACTCCAGATGATTAATTTCTATTACTGAGTTCAATGGTGGTTACTTTTACAGTGCTCCAGCTGATGCTTTGTATTGCACATAATAATATTGGGCTTTGATCTGATCACCCATTAAATTCTGATAAATAGTTCATGTGCTGATATTCCATCCTGGGTAGTTTGGAACTTAGCAGCTATGGACGTGCACAGCCAGATACTTTTGCTAAAAATGCACCTGGATACTTTTTACCATGACGCGTATCTGGTTATGTGTAGAGCTTGGAGGGGACTAGTACTATGTATTGTGCATATGATTAATGGTGCTATACAGGCAAATTGTAAATTGTGTATTTGCAAACTCACAATATACTTTACCCCAATTAACACAGGATAGTATAGAGGACCCACTGTTTAATAAAACGTCTTTGTTTCACTAAACTATTTAGTGAAAGTCTTCGCACCTAAGAAAACTTTTTAAATAGCCTGTGTTTACTACAGTTTTGGAAATGTCACATCTACTGTATATGTAAAATGATGGGCAGAAACCAAGCTTATGCATGATAATATATGGACTTATAAAAATAAAGGGTTAATAAAAATAAAAGGTCATTGAAAAGCCATGGGTTTGTAACTGTATTTGTTCTTCTGCTCACCATTCTAAAATCACCAGCCCATTTTCAGTGCAGCAAAACCAATGATACATTTAAGGAAGCAATGATTGTGCTTATTGGCGGGGATATACAAAGCATCTGATATATTATTTATGCAACATGGGATCCATTTATTAAATAGGCATGACTGTATGCGATGCAACAATTATTATTAAACAGGTATACATTTGCAAAACGTACACAGGATTTAGACGTTTATTTCTTCAATTTTTCTGCTTTGTTTATTTATAAGTATAGCAAACATAGGCTAATATTGCACATTATTTCTTGATGATACCTTACCAGACTTGGAGATTTAAAAATGCTTGCTGCTTAAACGTTCACTAAACAGCACCAGAATCTTTTACAGAAATATGTTATATTTGAGTTAGACAAATATCGACAATTAAGAGCAAAAGATCAGAGATTTATGCTAATAAATAAATACACAACAGTAGCCAGTGACACGTTATAGCAAATGTCAAGCAGTGACGGCAATAACCAACTCATTCTTCACCTTGGCATTCTCTGACAGTATTGTGTTAGTGATGATCCCAGGAAGACAGATTTGCTGCAAATGAGGCACAGTAAAGGCTGGTGCATAGTGAGATGCATGTAATGAAAGTATGGCTGTCATAGCCAGGGCTCCCTCGCTGCTTCTGCTGTTTAGCAAACACCTAATCATTTCAACAGTCAGACTGACACTTAAGTGTCAGAACTGGGCTGCAATCTGGACACTCTGGGGAGTCGTACCTATCATCTAGCCCTCTGTTATTGTGATGAGCTTCAGAAGTAAGCTATAAAAGCTATTACACAGGCAGTCCTTTTGGGATTTAAGAGAGCTGGTTACATGCATTTCTATATAGAAAAATGAACTGCATGGTATGAAAAGCTTAGACGACTTGCAAATGGTTATGTGATGCAGATTCTGCAGTGGAAAATGTGTATGATAAAATCCTCAACTGAATATTCAGATAATAACACTAACTAATATGAATACATTTGCAGAAATGTAAAATATAAAACTGCTGTAGGTGGGCAGGGGTATACACATGACTCTACTGCTTTATAGCACAATGGATGGCAAGTCATCAAAAGTATCTTACATATAATGAAGAAGTCTAACGTTTTTTTCCATAACTTACCTAGGCAATTCCTCGTAACCAATGAGACCTGCTATTAGGAATCAAAAGCCCATGACAAAGTAAAGGCTTGGGACTCTCCCTTTTTGCTAACAGACTATATCAACACATTGTTTCTTTTGGGTTACACACTTTATTTAAATTAAAAATATATATGTTCTGCTGGTATCTTTTTGCTGAAGATTTGTACCAATTTTGAGAGTCAAGGCAGAAGGCAAAGCTGGGAGGAGTGGAGCTGCTAAGGACAGTCATGTCAAAATGAGCAAACAGAAATTAAGGGACATATTCATTTGAATAGGGAGCATGTATGTAGGAAGTCAAAACTTTTTATGGGCATAAGCCAACACATTTCTCTAAATCTAATATTTGTTTAAAATATTTCTATTACTAGGGGAAGTCACATGCCCCCTTTCTGCAAGACTGATCCTGCAAAGATGGACAAATTACGTTTATTGGAACAGCTCCTATCAAACATGATGTGTTTGCAGATTCTTGCCAGCTTTGTTCAAGCTGTTTAAATAAATCCAAAAGGCAGCCATGAAATAGGAATATTATCAGGAACTCAAAGTCAAGCTATCTGGTTTCAAATTAAATACAAGATTTCTCATGACATAAAAAAAAGGCTGTGGTTTGGAAAGTGTTTCAATTGCGATTTTGTACAGGAAGTGACACGACACTCAAGCTGTAGTCACATAATGCTTGGTGCGCCTTAAAAAAGTGGACTAAATAAAAGTAAGATTCTGAAAAAATTTTGGCACAGCAGCTATGTGAAAGAGAGATCAGCATTTGAATACAAGGGGTATTATATAGTAGCATTTGCACCTATATTATTATAAAGTGCAATCTGTGCTGTGTGCATACATGCTGTATACAAAGCATGATACAAGACTGATTAGTAATTAATTCAGAGTCTCATTACATGGCAGCTTGGAAACCATTGCAATTAGCATCTGAATTCAATATATAGCCCTATAGTATCATCTTATATGACAGGTGACTGTTATTCTCTGCTAAGGTTAGCTTACTGTATCTACAGCTGCCCACAGTGAACTGAGCATGTGCATGTCACTCACAAGATGGTGAGCTCCTGTGCATAACTTTGCTGGCCTGGAACATTCCTGTTGTAGAGATATTGGACCTTTAGGGTCAGATTCACTAAAGGATGTGGCTAACGATAGCGACAATTCCCCATCCCATCCGCAGGGACATCACTTATTCACTAACAGGCGCAGGCGTCAATTTGCTAGCGAAAGAGACCGGCTCTGGAAAAAACTTGTTGCTCCGCGAATTCAGTGCGGATTTTATTGTACGTTACCTCTTTTGCTAGATTTGACTTTGCCACTTCAGACCAGGAGAAGCTATCTCTTCTCTTCTGTCCCTTACATCGTGTCTGGTGTGCCAAAAATGCATTAAAGTTCAAAAAACGCTGGTGTCGTTTCCTTTTTTTATGCGGGATTGCATGCAAAAAGTCCTAACAAACTTTTTGTTGGGTCACCAGTTTTCTCCAGACATTTCATAACATTGAAACATTCATTTTACAGTGGGCTCATGTGTAGGGCATTATATTAATTCTCTTGTCTTTATTAAGGTTCACTGGACATTTGTAATAAAAAGTGGGGAGATTTTGTCGCCTGGCGACTAATCGCCTCTTCTTCTGGGCGTCAATCTCCCTGAACTGCCTCAGCGTGTCTTCCCATAGACTTTAATGAAAAGTCGCCTGCGCTAAAGCACACACGGTGCTGCGTTTTCCATAGTCGCCCGAAGTTGCCTCACTGAAGTAAGATCTAGAGATTGACTTCATAATAGAAGCCCGTAGCATTAGAAACCTATTGTCTTTATTAAGGTTCCCTGGACATGTGTTTTAAAAAGTGTAATTTGTAAGTATATGCACCAACATTTAACTTTACATTTCCCACCCTATGCAAATTGACCTGAGCGCAAGTTTTGCCAGGCAGAAAAGAATGCCAGTGCATCTTCACTATCAAATGCTCGCATTGCCGAAGCAATGCTAGTGAAAAGTCGCCATTGTTTGGACGCTGGCAAATTTTCGGTGGTTAGTAAATATGCCCCATAGTCTCACCCCTTGATACATGCCCCACAGAGAGAAAAAATAGAGATTCAAATAGAACCAAGTATACAACTCCACCCTCTTAGAAACAAGAACAATACTGAGTTGAAAACCATTCTCTTACTCACATGCACACACATGAAAGATAATAGGAAGATTTAAGTTGCTTTCAGAGTTATACTCATATAAATATTGCTCTCAAGAAGAGGTTCATTGTTTTATAGATTATTCATAATGCAAGAGAATGTTTGCAGCTACATCTGCCCACCCCACATGGGAAATTACTGTACATCAAGCTTATATATTGTATTGTTTGCAGATCGTTTTTCAGAGAACCAGGCATATATTTATTCCTATAGTGAAAGAACACAGTAACACAAGGGATACCGATCCCATACAGCTAATGGGGATGTATATGATTGTACACAGGAACAAAGAAAAAGATAACATGGGAATTCGTGGAAAGGGGAAAAATTATATGTACTAAAAAGAAAATGAGCTTCTTTGTCCTATTATATCAGATGCAATGGCTTCTCTAATACACATTTTTATCCAGACATGGAGAGCAAAGACCTTCACCTGACCTATAAATAGAATGCTGCCGACTTTTGGCAGTGGAGCATTTATGAATGGCTGGTTGGCTAAGAGATCTAGACTTTTCTTCTACCCATTCCATCAAAACATCATTCAATTTACATGTTATTGCAAGTAATTACCTATGTTAGCAAATGAGCCCTCCTGTGCAAAACTGCTTCTCTGTTTAGGCAACAAAACAAAGGGGTTCTACATGCATTTTGCTTCCCGCTGAAGGCGTGAACATGTGTAATTATATAATCTCAAAAGAACTGTTCTCAAAACAAACAAATTATACTGTATCATCTTAAAAAAAAAAATTATATTGAAAGCAACAAAAAATGTGTTTAACACTTTGGAAAAAAAACAGCTGTTCAGACATGAGAAATGTAGAAAAAAAAACACCACAACAAATCCCATGTACTAAAACGCTGCATTTTAATGACGTTATCTAACAAAGCTGTAAGAATGTACCAAACTGATTTTCAAGACTGTAGAGCTCATCTACTAATTGTAATGGTACAAGTGCAAGATATGCACCCCTTAAAGGGCTTGTTCACCTTTGAGATAACTTTTAGTATGATGTACAGAGTTATATTCTGAGACAATTTGCAGTTGGTTTTCATTTTTTATTACTTAAGATTTTGAGTTATTTAGCTTCTTATTCAGCAGCTCTTCAATTTGCATCTTAAGCAATCTGGTAACTAGGGTCCAAATTACCCTAGCAACCATGCCTTGATTTGAATAAGAAACCGGAATATGAATAGGAGAGGGCCTAAATAGAAGGATCAGTAATAAAAAGTAACAACAACTATACATTTGTAGCCTTACAGAGCATTTGTTTTTTAGAAGGGAGAGAGTGACACCCATTTGAAAGCTGCAAAGAGTCAGAAGTAAAAGGCAAATAACTATAAAACTATATAAAATAAATAATGAAAACCAGTTGAAAAATTGCTTAGAATTGGCCATTCTATAACATAATAAAAGTTACCTTAAAGGTTCATGGAACATTTGCACCTGTACGGTTAAAGATAAACTGCAGTTAGCTTGCAGGTCAGGACTATCACACACCATTGTTGGGTTGAATTAGGGTTGAGCTCTTCCTTCCGCTCTCCCTACCTGCGACCTCCCTGCGCCAGCTTCTGCCTCCAGTGCGCACCTTTTATAGACTTGTGCCTGCTTGGCCCCACCCCTTTCCGTGAGTTCATAGCAGGGTGGGCATGGTTCTATAAAGTCGGAGGCATGCTGGTTTAAGGTCAGTTGCAGGTGGAGAAGCAACGAGTTATGGTCAGGTGTAGGTGGAGTTTTTTTCAACCAGCACAACACTAGTTTGCCGATTATTAAAATAGCCATGTGAAACACTTTAAACTCCATGACCAATTCATAGCTAGTCTTGTGTTTTAATATTTATAATAAAGATATATTAACACCACATGTATAGGTGAGGGGGAGGGCACTAGCTTTCCATCTAAAAGAATGTGCAAATACACATTATAAATATAAAGGCTTAACCTGCATAAAAGTATAGGTTTTCAGTTCCTAGAAGTTTAGAACTGATATATTTCTTTTTAAAAAAAACCTCCTTTCTTGTAAATGATTCACTATCAGTATGAACAAGCAGTTCTACCCAGAATAATCTTAACAATAAATTGTGATCTCTTTTAATGCTCAGCTATAGAGATGTCGCGAACTGTTCGCCGGCGAACTTGTTCGCGCGAACATCGGGTGTTCGCGCTCGCCGGAAGTTCGCGAACGTCGCGCGACGTTCGCCATTTTGGGTTCGCCATTGTTGGCGCTTTTTTTTTGCCCTCTCACCCCAGACCAGCAGGTACATGGCAGCCAATCAGGAAGCTCTCCCCTGGACCACTCCCCTTCCCTATAAAAACCGAAGCCCTGCAGCGTTTTTTCACTCTGCCTGTGTGTGCTGAAGAGATAGTGTAGGGAGAGAGCTGCTGCCTGTTAGTGATTTCAGGGACAGTTGAAAGTTTGCTGGCTAGTAATCGTTTTGATACTGCTCTGTTATTGGAGGGACAGAAGTCTGCAGGGGTTTGAGGGACATTTAAGCTTAGGTAGCTTTGCTGGCTAGTAATCTACCTTCTACTGCAGTGCTCTGTATGTAGCTGCAGTGGGCAGCTGTCCTGCTTCTGATCTCATCTGCTGACTGCTGCAATAACAGTAGTCCTTGTAAGGACTGCTTTTATTTATTTTTTTGTTGTTTTACTACTACTACTACTACTACTACTATAAGAGCCCAGTGCTATTAGTCTAGCAGTGTTGGGGAGTGGGACTGGTGTGCTAATCTGCTGCTCCTAGTAGTTCAGCAGCACCAACTTTAATTTTTTTTTTTTAATATTCATTTTTTTTTTATTTTACTTTTTTTTATTTTACTACCGCTGTAGTAGTGTATAAGTTGACCTTTTAGGCATTATTTGCCCTGTAGGCATTATTTGCACACTGTTTTCTTCAACCCGCCATCGAGCTGTGTGACCTTGTTCACATTCTGTCTAAATATCCATAATATTACCGTCTCCAGAAAAAACACCGGAGTCACTTTTTTCAAGCAGCCATAATATATTTTACGTAATCCGTATCCACCGCTGTAGTAGTGTATACGTTGGCCTTGTAGGCATTATTTGCACACTGTTTTCTTCAACCCGCCATCGAGCTGTGTGACCTTGTTCACATTCTGTCTAAATATCCATAATATTACCGTCTCCAGAAAAAACACCGGAGTCACTTTTTTCAAGCAGCCATAATATATTTTACGTAATCCGTATCCACCGCTGTAGTAGTGTATACGTTGGCCTTGTAGGCATTATTTGCACACTGTTTTCTTCAACCCGCCATCGAGCTGTGTGACCTTGTTCCCATTCTGTCTAAATATCCATAATATTACCGTCTCCAGAAAAAACACCGGAGTCACTTTTTTCAAGCAGCATTCATATATTTTACGTAATCCGTATCCACCGCTGTAGTAGTGTATACGTTGGCCTTGTAGGCATTATTTGCACACTGTTTTCTTCAACCCGCCATCGAGCTGTGTGACCTTGTTCACATTCTGTCTAAATATCCATAATATTACCGTCTCCAGAAAAAACACCGGAGTCACTTTTTTCAAGCAGCCATAATATATTTTACGTAATCCGTATCCACCGCTGTAGTAGTGTATACGTTGGCCTTGTAGGCATTATTTGCACACTGTTTTCTTCAACCCGCCATCGAGCTGTGTGACCTTGTTCCCATTCTGTCTAAATATCCATAATATTACCGTCTCCAGAAAAAACACCGGAGTCACTTTTTTCAAGCAGCATTCATATATTTTACGTAATCCGTATCCACCGCTGTAGTAGTGTATACGTTGGCCTTGTAGGCATTATTTGCACACTGTTTTCTTCAACCCGCCATCGAGCTGTGTGACCTTGTTCACATTCTGTCTAAATATCCATAATATTACCGTCTCCAGAAAAAACACCGGAGTCACTTTTTCAAGCAGCCATAATATATTTTACGTAATCCGTATCCACCGCTGTAGTAGTGTATACGTTGGCCTTGTAGGCATTATTTGCACACTGTTTTCTTCAACCCGCCATCGAGCTGTGTGACCTTGTTCCCATTCTGTCTAAATATCCATAATATTACCGTCTCCAGAAAAAACACCGGAGTCACTTTTTTCAAGCAGCATTCATATATTTTACGTAATCCGTATCCACCGCTGTAGTAGTGTATACGTTGGCCTTGTAGGCATTATTTGCACACTGTTTTCTTCAACCCGCCATCGAGCTGTGTGACCTTGTTCACATTCTGTCTAAATATCCATAATATTACCGTCTCCAGAAAAAACACCGGAGTCACTTTTTTCAAGCAGCATTCATATATTTTACGTAATCCGTATCCACCGCTGTAGTAGTGTATACGTTGGCCTTGTAGGCATTATTTGCACACTGTTTTCTTCAACCCGCCATCGAGCTGTGTGACCTTGTTCACATTCTGTCTAAATATCCATAATATTACCGTCTCCAGAAAAAACACCGGAGTCACTTTTTTCAAGCAGCATTCATATATTTTACGTAATCCGTATCCACCGCTGTAGTAGTGTATACGTTGGCCTTGTAGGCATTATTTGCACACTGTTTTCTTCAACCCGCCATCGAGCTGTGTGACCTTGTTCACATTCTGTCTAAATATCCATAATATTACCGTCTCCAGAAAAAACACCGGAGTCACTTTTTTCAAGCAGCATTCATATATTTTACGTAATCCGTATCCACCGCTGTAGTAGTGTATACGTTGGCCTTGTAGGCATTATTTGCACACTGTTTTCTTCAACCCGCCATCGAGCTGTGTGACCTTGTTCACATTCTGTCTAAATATCCATAATATTACCGTCTCCAGAAAAAACACCGGAGTCACTTTTTTCAAGCAGCATTCATATATTTTACGTAATCCGTATCCACCGCTGTAGTAGTGTATACGTTGGCCTTGTAGGCATTATTTGCACACTGTTTTCTTCAACCCGCCATCGAGCTGTGTGACCTTGTTCACATTCTGTCTAAATATCCATAATATTACCGTCTCCAGAAAAAACACCGGAGTCACTTTTTTCAAGCAGCCATAATATATTTTACGTAATCCGTATCCACCGCTGTAGTAGTGTATACGTTGACCTTGTAGGCATTATTTGCACACTGTTTTCTTCAACCCGCCATCGAGCTGTGTGACCTTGTTCACATTTTGTCTAAATATTGATAATATTATCGTCTCTAGAAAAACCACTTGAGTTACTTTTTTTCAAGCAGCATTCATATATTTTACGTAATCCGTATCCACCGCTGTAGTAGTGTATACGTTGACTTTGTAGGCATTATTTGCACAGTGTTTTCTTCAATCCGCCATCTAGCTGTGTGTATTATCGTTTCCAGAAAAACCAACTGAGTTTTTGTTGTTGTTGTTGTTTTTTTAAAAATAATGCCAGGCAAAGGCAGGCCGCCACGCAGAGGCCGTGCTAGGGGCCGTGCTGCTATGCAATCCTGTGGCCCTAGCAAATTGCCCAGTTTTAAAAAGCCAATGACCCTGAACTCCCAAAATGCTGAAGAGGTAGTTGACTGGCTTACACAGCACACCCCATCCTCTACCGTTTCTAACTTTACCACAACATCCTCCTCATCCTCCACTGCTATGGCCACCCCACGTAACACTTCCTCCACCACCGGTGCCCCTTCTTCACTGGGGTCAGAGGAGTTATTTTCCCATGAGTTTCTTGAACTGAGTAATGCGCAACCATTATTGCCAGAAGAAGATGAAGGAGATGAGGACCTTACACCAGATTTAATTCTGGCAGAGAACACGATAGAGATGGACATAATGAGTGATGAGGAGGAGGTCCCCGCTGCTGCTTCCTTCTGTGATGTGTCAGAAGAAATTGATGCATCTGAGGAGAATGATGATGAGGAGATTGATGTTTTGTGGGTGCCTAGTAGAAGAGAGCAAGAGGAGGGTAGTTCAGATGGAGAGACGGAGAGTCAGAGAGGCAGTAGGAGAATAAGACTTAGAAGAAGCAGGGAGGACAGCCCGCAGGGATCAGTAGGGCAACAACATGTATCGGCACCTGTGTTCAGCCGGCCAACGCACCCGCCATTGCCGCCAATACCGCCAACTCCGCCAACTTCTACTGTTACCGCCAGATCGCACACTTCCAAAAAGTCAGCAGTGTGGGATTTTTTTAATGTGTGTGCCTCTGACAAAAGCATTGTAATTTGCAATGAGTGCAGTCAGAAACTGAGCCTTGGTAAGCCCAACAGCCACATAGGTACAACTTCTATGCGAAGGCACATGAGCGGCAAGCACAAAGCACTTTGGGAGCAACACCTCAAAGGCAACAGGCAAACTAAAAGCCACACTCCTTCTGGTCCAGCATCTTACTGCTCTACCTCTGCTCTCCTTGACCCGTCTGAACCACCCTCCACTCCGCCTTCCACCTTGACCACCTGTTCCCATTCCCAGTCATCTGCCACCAGCCAAGTTTCTGTGAAGGCCATGTTTGAGCGTAAGAAGCCAATGTCTGACTGTCACCCCCTTGCCCGGCGTCTGACAGCTGGCTTGTCTGCACTCTTAGCCCGCCAGCTTTTACCATACCAGCTGGTGGACTCTGAGGCCTTCCGCAAATTTGTAGCAATTGGGACACCGCAGTGGAAGGTACCCAGCCGCAATTTTTTTTCTAAAAAGGGAATACCACACCTGTACCAACATGTGCAGAGCCAAGTTACCGCATCTCTGTCACTTAGTGTTGGGCCAAAGGTCCATATGACTACTGACGCATGGTCCTCCAAGCATGGTCAGGGCAGGTATGTCACCTACACTGCCCACTGGGTGAACTTGGTAATGGCTGGGAAGCAGGGAATGGGTAGCTCAACAACAACAGTGGAGTTGGTGTCACCGCCACGGATTGCACGCGGTTCTGCCACCACCTCTACTCCTCCATCGCTCTCTACCTCGTCTTCTTCTTCTTCTTACTCTGCTGCTGGGTCCTCCTTCTCCTCCTCCACACCTGTGCACCCCCAGCTCCCCCTAGGCTATTCGACGTGCCAGGTACGCCGTTGTCACGCTGTCTTGGGGATGACGTGCCTGGAAAGCAAAAACCATACCGGATCTGTACTCCTGTCATCTCTGCAGTCACAGGCCGATCGGTGGCTGACCCCACACCAACTGCAGATCGGAAAAGTGGTGTGTGACAATGGAAGCAATCTGTTGGCAGCGTTGAGACTAGGCAATTTAACACATGTGCCCTGCATGGCACATGTGTTAAATTTAATAGTCCAACGTTTTGTCTCCAAGTACCCAGGATTCCAGGACGTTCTCACCCAGTCCAGAAAGGTGTCGGCCCATTTCAGACGTTCCTACACAGCCATGGCACGCCTTGCTGACATTCAGCAGCGCTACAACATGCCAGTCAGGCGTTTGATTTCTGACAGCCAGACTCGCTGGAATTCAACGCTCCTTATGTTGGAACGTCTGCTGCAACAACAAAGGGCCGTCAACGAGTACCTTTTTGAACTGGGTGGTAGGACTGGATCTGCACAGCTGGGGATTTTTTTCCCCCGTTACTGGGTGCTTATGCGCGATGCCTGCAGGCTCATGCGACCTTTTGAAGAGGTGACAAATATGGTCAGTCGCACCGAAGGCACCATCAGCGACCTAATACCCTTCGCTTTATTCCTGGAGCGTGCCGTGCGACGAGTGACAGATGAGGCTGTAGACCAGCGTGACGAGGAGCTGGAAGCGCACGATTTCTGGTCGGAATCACCAGAACGAACCCAGGCACATGCTGCAACGCAGGGAGAGGTGCCAGAAGTGGAGTCAGAGGAGGAAGGTGGCTTTGTGGAGGAGGAGGAGGAGGACCAACAGGAGCAGGCTTCCCAGGGGCTAGTGGTGACCTTTTGGGGACCCCTGGTCTTGTACGTGGCTGGGGGGAGGAGACCGTGGATGATGCAGTCCTTGATAATGAGGAAGCGGAGATGGATAGCTCTGCATCCAACCTTGTGAGAATGGGGTCTTTCATGCTGTCATGCCTGTTGAAGGACCCCCGTATCAAGAGGCTTAAGGAGAAGGACCTGTACTGGGTCGCAACGCTACTAGACCCTCGGTACAAGCATAAAGTGTCAGAAATGTTACCAACATACCACAAGTCCGAAAAGATGCGGCATTTACAAACCAGCCTGCAAAACATGTTGTACAATGCTTTTAAGGGTGATGTCACTTCAGGAACTCATCAACATTCCAGGGGCAGAGGTGCCAGTAATCCTGCCACGAGCACACCTGCAAGGACAAAGCCCTTTGGCCAGTCTGTAACGTCAGACATGCAAATGTTTTTCTGTCCAAGGCAGCGCCACAACCCTTCTGGATCCACCCTCAAAGAACGCCTCGACCGGCAGGTAGCGGACTACCTGGCATTAACTGCAGATATCGACACTCTGAGGAGCGATGAACCCCTGGACTACTGGGTGCGCAGGCTTGATCTGTGGCCAGAGCTGTCACAATTTGCCATGAACCTCTTGTCTTGCCCAGCCTCAAGTGTGCTCTCAGAAAGGACCTTCAGTGCAGCAGGAGGGATTGTAACTGAGAAGAGAACTCGCCTAGGTCACAAAAGTGTCGATTACCTGACCTTTATTAAAATGAATGAGGGGTGGATCTCGGAGGGTTACTGCACGCCGGAAGACTTGTTCTGACTTCTATGCAGCTGTCCTTCTCTTCAAGCCTCATGACTCCACACACAGCTGTCCTTTAGCGTCCTCCTCCTCCCTCCGCCACCGTTACAAACTAGGGTGCAAACCCTACTGGTTTAATTTTTTCTGGCCTCTGTGCTTCAGTGGCTGCGACCAAAAAAATGCCTATTTTCTGCATTTATATGACATAATTTTTCTGGCCTCTGTGCTTCAGTGGCTGCAACCAAAAAAATTTATATTTTCAGCATTTATATGGCATAATTTTTCTGGCAACTGTGCTTCAGTGGCTGCGACCAAAAAAATGCATATTTTCTGCATTTATATGGCATAATTTTTCTGGCCTCTGTGCTTCAGTGGCTGCAACCAAAAAAATTACTATTTTCAGCATTTATATGGCATAATTTTTCTGGCAACTGTGCTTCAGTGGCTGCGACCAAAAAAATGCATATTTTCTGCATTTATATGGCATAATTTTTCTGGCCTCTGTGCTTCAGTGGCTGCAACCAAAAAAATTTATATTTTCAGCATTTATATGGCATAATTTTTCTGTCAACTGTGCTTCAGTGGCTGCGACCAAAAAAATGCATATTTTCTGCATTTATATGGCATAATTTTTCTGGCCTCTGTGCTTCAGTGGCTGCAACCAAAAAAATTTATATTTTCAGCATTTATATGGCATAATTTTTCTGGCAACTGTGCTTCAGTGGCTGCGACCAAAAAAATGACTATTTTCAGCATTTATATGGCATATTTTTTCTGGCCTCTGTGCTTCAGTGGCTGTGGCCAAAAAAACTGGGCAAACAATGCCTACAAGGTCAACGACGTTGACCTTGTAGGCATTGTTTGCCCAGTTTTTTTGGCCACAGCCACTGAAGCACAGAGGCCAGAAAAAATATGCCATATAAATGCTGAAAATAGTCATTTTTTGCCATACGTTGACTCAACGTATATGGCAAAAAATGACTATTTTCAGCATTTATGTGGCATATTTTTTCTGGCAACTGTGCTTCAGTGGCTGCAACCAAAAAAACTGGGCAAACAATGTCTACAAGGTCAACGTATGGCGAAGAAATTACTATTTTCAGCATTTATATGGCATATTTTTTCTGGCAACTGTGCTTCAGTGGCTGCGTCCAAAAAAACTGGGCAAACAATGTCTACAAGGTCAACGTTATGGCGAAAAATGACTATTTTCAGCATTTATATGGCATATTTTTTCTGGCAACTGTGCTTCAGTGGCTGCGTCCAAAAAAACTGGGCAAACAATGCCTACAAGGTCAACGTATGGCAGTTGTTTAAAGAGAACAGTAGATTACTAGCCAGCAAAGCTACCTAAGCTAAAATGTCCCTCAAATCCCTGCAGACTTCTGTCCCTCCAATACAGAGCAGTATCAAGCAGATTACTAGCCAGCAAACTTACTATCATCTGTCCCTGAAATCACTAACAGCTCTCCCCCTACACTATCTCTTCCAAGCACACACAGGCAGATTTTTCAGATACATTTTTGCCCTTGATCCCCCTCTGGCATGCCACTGTCCAGGTCGTTGCACCCTTTAAACAACTTTAAAATCATTTTTCTGGCCAGAAATGTCTTTTCTAGATGTTAAAGTTCGCCTTCCCATTGAAGTCTATGGGGTTCGCGAACCGTTCGCGAACCGCTCGCATTTTTGCGCAAGTTCGCGAATATGTTCGCGAACTTTTTTTCCGACGTTCGCTACATCCCTACTCA
Organism: Xenopus laevis; assembly: GCF_017654675.1. Classification (NCBI taxonomy): domain Eukaryota; kingdom Metazoa; phylum Chordata; class Amphibia; order Anura; family Pipidae; genus Xenopus; species Xenopus laevis. Next base: position 74,794,635 of record NC_054388.1, read on the forward strand.
GCTATAAAAACCTCAGTTCAGACACTTTGCGGAATAAGTTAAGAAATAAACAAAAGAGCCAAAAGTGACATTTCCATTTTAAACCAGGCATGTCAAGTCTCTAATCTCTTGTACTCCGGATGCACTGCCTCTGGGTTTTTCCTCTACAAGACTCACTAAATGAAATAGATTTAAAGACTCCGATTTTTTTTTTTAAATCCTATGAAGTTGGAATACTAACTAGCTACGTGATTTAATGCAGAAAGAGTTGCAACTCTCTTAATGAATGTAATGAAGCAGCCTTGAGTTACATAGATAAAAGGGTCTGAGGTCAATACCCTTTGCATCCAAGGGCTTTTAAATCAATGAAAGCAACATAAGCATATTAAATACCAACAGGGATTTCCAACAAACCCACCTACTGTGCCCGTGATACCTGAAAATGTTCTAATCGAGTTGACCTGGTGATATTAAAAGCTCTGAGAAATTGCCGTTATAATGACTGCACGTCTAAAGTAATTTTAGCACTCAAAGGAGATAATTATACAGTCGAACTGTCAAGGTTTGACACACATTCTTTGCACTGAACTCTCAAAGTATCAGAAAGGCTATGAACAAGATGGGCAAATGTAGCATAACATATAAGAAATATAATTGTAAGAAAGACAGTGCTATAATGATCAGTGTCAAACCTCATATTTTGGTTTAAAGAGCAACTAAAACGAGAATTAAAGTTGAGGTACATGGTTTTTAATTAGGTCATAGACCCTCATTTTAGCTTAAATGGTTGAACTTGGGTTCAACTAGTGTCATATGTTTCAGTATCAGATCCATCATCCATATGTTCACTTTCTAAACATAGATACTAATATTATAAGAACATAAATGAGAGGTAAGGATTAGGGAGAGAACACAAGAACCTTAAACATCATAGTATGGGATAGGATTTCACCCTGGTTTAAAAGGCAGGTACAATTAAGTTTTCCACATACACAAAACTGATTTACTAACGGGTACTGGCGTAAATTCGCTAGCAAAGTAGACCTACTCTAGCGCTACTTCACACCCTTACGCTAGGCGAAGTTGCGCTCTGACGAAGGGACGTAACTACGCTAATTCACTAAGTTGCAGATCTTCGTGAACGTTACCTCTTGCACCAGACTTTACTTCGCCACCTCAGACCAGCCGAAGTGCAATAGAGTAGATAGGGATTGGTCCAAAAACAGTTGACATTTTTTCTAAGTCCCAAAAAAATGCTGGCGTCTTTTACTTTTTATAGGATGATAGCCAGAAAAAGATCAAACTTTTTTTTAGGGTACAGTCCTTCCCATTTGATAACATATGGCACCTAAACTATTCTGTGGGCACATGTGTCGGGCATTAGAACACATTTATTAAGGTTCCCTGGCCTTGTGTAGTGTAACCTGTTTGCTGTTGCATATACGCCCATTGTACTTTAACTGCACGCCGTAGGCAAATTTGCCATCGCTAGTGCAACTTCACAAATGATCGGTAACTTGTGCACAACTTCCGATCTTTGTGAATTTGTGCATCCCTGGCGAATCAACGTCTGGCGAAGTGTTGCAAAGCCAATGCTGGCACAACTTGGGAGGTAAGTAGATTTGCCCCATAGACTCCATTTTATCAAAATAATCCAATTTTTTAAAATTATTTCCTTTTACCCTGTAATAATAAAACAGTAGCTTGTACTAAGATACAATCAATACTTATTGAAAGCAGAACCAGCCTATTGGGCTTATTTAATGTTTATATGATTTTCTAGTAGACTTAAGGTATGAAGATCCAAATTAGGGAAAGATTTGTTATCCAGAAAGCTTGGGACCTGGGGCCTTCCAGATAACAGATCTTTCCAATGCCAGTACATCTCTTATGTCCCTACATTTAAGGCACCAACATAGGGGTAGATTTACTAAAGGGTGAAGTGGCAATTTACTAACGGGCGCAGGTGCCAATTCACTAGCCAAAGAGACAGGCTCTATAGCTCATTCGCCAGACACAATAGCTTTGGTGAATGGACGTTACTCTGCAAATTTATTAAAATGCGGATTTTACTGAACGTGAACTCTTTCGCCAGACTTGCCTTCGCCAGCTCAGACCAGGTGAAGTGCACTGGAGTGCATAGATCTTCTGTCACTTACATTATATTGTGGAGTGGAAAATGCATCAAAGTTCAAAAAACATTGGCGACTTTTCCTTTTTTCAGAGTGATACCCTGCAAAAGTCCTTATTTTTTTTTTTTTGTAACCGGTTTCCCCCATACATTTTCTAACATATGAAACATTAACTATACAGTGGGCTCATGTGTAGGGCATTATAGCAACTCTATTGTCTTTATTAAGGTTCCCTGGACTTGTGTAATTAACAGTGGAAATGTAAAGTATCTGCTGAAACATATAACAAAAAGACGTCCATACAGTTTTAAATTTCCAGCCATATGTAAATAAACCTGAGCGCAAGATCTCTAGAGACATTTTGATAGGCAGAAATGAAAAGCAAAAAGTCGCCAGCGTTAGATGCTCAGGACAAACTCCACATTTTAGTGTAATATCGTTGTCTGAGTGAATTTTTGCCTGGCGAAGTTTATCGATTTAGCGAATTGGTTGCTGGGGACTTTTTGCCGGTTAGTAAATTGATCCTAAGATCCATGGATCACAGCTACAGTATGTGATGCACAGAAAGATGACAATGGAGTTGTTATCAATGGCTAAATAGATGTCAGTAACATAATTAATTCCTGTAAAATGATTGCCATTATTATTCATTCATTTGATTCTGTGACATTTAATGGTAAGAAAATGTCTTTCGTTATGTGCAATAAATTAACACTGTGATATTTCCTGCTGGCGTCACTCCATGAAGTATGATGTACAGAACACCAAGTAAAAGGCTTTGAACTGACAGCACAATGGCAACTAAGATAAGATGCAACCCATGAAATACTGTTGCAGCCAAATTTATTTCATTCTTAAAGTGGGATTTTTTTTTTTTGTAAGCAAGTTTCAAATACTTATGCAGCAGTACTTATCAGAAATGTTCTTTGGTGCTTTTCCAGAAGCTGACATGGTTCAATTATATTAATGTGTCTATATAATTAGCCAGGAGATGGTGCTAAAGGAACAAAGACAACATGACACTTTTCTTCTGCAGATGAGTATTAGTTATCGTATAATCCTCCATTTCATTGAGCTTTTGCTGTGTTTGGTGTTACTTAGGTCCCTCTGGTATGAATATAAGGCTCATTAGGTTATCTTATTAAGTCAAATTACTGGGAGAACATAATACTGAAAAGAGATATGTTGTTAGAACCTATAAAAAAAAAAGTCTGCTCTGTCTTTGCAAAGATTTATCAATAGAAAATCATAGCTGAACAGTGTTGTGCCACCTAATTGGGCAGTAGAAGCGGTTAATCTTGAAGCACTAGAATTCTGCAGCAATGGGACTCATTTACTGTGGTGCTGCAGTGTGCAATATGAAGAAAAGAATTCACCGGCACACAGGTATTGCTGGCAGGGTGAAAGCCCTTGCTTTAAAGTTTAATAGTGCGACATGCAACGTTTCGGGGACAACCCCTTTATCAAGCATACTGAAACAGAATGCACGGAGCAATTTAAAGCATAGGTTAGTGACGTAACAATTACATATGTGTGCATATAATTAACATAATGAATTAACATAATAAATTACCATCACAAAGAAAAAAATTTTTTTCAAAAAAAGTTTTTTCAAAAAAAAGAAAACAACAAGAAAAAGAAAAATTAACAAGAAAATATTAAACACCCAAAAAAATGTTACTTGTAGTAAAGTGTCCCAATAATCGATATCCAAAAATTGTTTAGGAAAAATCACTAAAAAATAGAAAAATAATTACAGATATTATATCAAATACTTGATTAAAAACCATTATTTTTACATAGTAAAACATGAATGTATTACCAAATATACAAAGATTAAAAACATAGTATCCAGTTAAACTTGAAGGGAGCAGCAGAGTTGAAGGTAAGTATGTAACACTTTTTAGCTAATTTTATTACTTGACACTTAAAGAATGTAACACTTTTTAGCTAATTTTATTACTTGACACTTAAAGAAACAAAATAACTAGCTTACCCTACATATGGGAAGCTGTCCCTGGCATATAATCCGGCTGTAATTGTTATCTACAAGAGAAGAACAGAACACATTAGAGAATGGGATTACAGATATCATACTGTTATACCTAAAAAAGGTTTCACAAATAACAGGCCATATTAAAATCTTCATTTAACCCTTTAGGGTGGCGTGTCTGTAATAGCCAAATCCAATAGCATTCTCGCTGTAAGATATTTTTCTTTTTATCAATACCCTTGCAGGAATTCACTTTCTCAATCACTTGCCATCGCAATTGCGATACTCGATGTCCATGTTCAAAAAAGTGTTTGGCTAATAAAGATTCAGATTTAAATTTATTTATTTTGTCCACTGGTTTTTTACCATGTGATAAGGTTATAGGTAAATCAGGGCGATAAGTCCTAATATTTGATTTGTGTTCATTAAGCCTGATTTTAATCGTTCTACTTGTTTGACCAATATATAGTAACCCGCAAGGGCATTTGAGGCAATATACAACCTCAGATGTATCACAAGTAGAAAAACCATAAATTTTATGTTTCTGTCCTGTCTGTGGATGTGTCACACAGTTACCAGGGATAATGGCACTGCAATGACTGCAGTTTCTGCAGGGGAAAGTTCCCATGCTTTGTGTGCCCAATATATTACGTATCCCTTTTTGTGGAATAGTTTTACGTTTAATCAGTTCACCAACATTCTTGCCCCTTCTATACGAAAAAATGCAGTGTGCAATGCCACCGCACAGCTGGCACTTTTGTGAAGAGAGCACTTTCAACCTAAGAATTCAGCCTGTTCTACTTTCCCTGTTCTACTTTCCCTCTTCCTCATCTTTTTTTGACATCTGTTGCTATTATTGCAAACCCTTCAGTACAACTTGGCTGCCACTAGCCCTTCAATTAATAACCCCATATATCTGAGTTTGCAGGCTGTCTTGCTCCCAGCCCCACACCTTGTGAGCACATTTTATTCACTTAAATTGATTTTTGTACTTGTATTCTTTAAATGTTGGCATTACATTACAGAACACTATAAGCACTCCATGATAATGAACTGAAGGAAGTATTACACACAGAAACAATTTGCTTTCTATCCAAAGGGCCTCTATGCTTATCGTGATGTGAGTCAACCTACTTTCTTATGAATATGTTGGGCAACTTAGTACAATAAATATGACTCATTTGACCATAAACGGCACCAAGACATATATGTTCCAGCCCCACTGGCATTAACAAATTGATAAAGATAGTCTGCTGGTGTGACCAGAAACACAAACGTTCTTCCTGATGTCTTAATAAAAAACATTATTCCACCTAATGGATATAATGGAAACAATATGACACACGCTAGACTATCTTTCAAGGGAAACCAAGCAATATATAGGCTTTACATTTTAGCAGTTAAAGAACGACTGGTTTAGGTTAATTAATCTTAATTGTCATCAAACTGGGTGGTATGAGTGTCTCTTAATCACCATCAAAGTGAAAAATTGGACTCTCAACGTGTGACCAAATTAGAAGCAATAGCTTGCCAGCTGCATCAATGTTCCTGGCATATCTCTGTTTATCTGGCAGTTTTACAGTCATAATAACATGACAAAAGACCGTCAAGGTAAGTGCAGATGTGTTTATATACAGTGGTGTGTCTACTATCAGTGATACATGAGAATACATTTGTATTATTAGTGCTGATCTGCACACTGTGCTTTGGTTATATAGTCTAGCAAATCACAAATGAGAATGAAATCTTAAAAGGTCACATCAAGGAACAGCGTTCGTGAAGCTCGAGAGTTTATGCTCATTAAACTGGAACAACTAATATTAAGGCACTCGGGCCCCATAGGTGACATTTGCGCAAACATAATAAATTATTCTGAGTGGCTAACCCACGCTGTTTTCATTAATGTATATTTGACTTGTTTGTTCCAGGCTTGTGTTTTACTAAAATGATTTCTGCAGCCTTAACGGTCACAGACGGCGAAATTAAGCAACTGTGTATCTGGATTAGGAAAGAACACGGGAGATCTGAAATATCAATTGATTTTCTGCAATTATATGTGGTTGCTAAACAGCTTTCTTGAAATAAATTGGCTTTTTAGTGAAGTCATTTCAGATTAGTAAAAGAAAATCTGTATATATAGAATTCAATGCAAAAATAAATACTCTCATGAATCAAAATTAAAGTACACAGATGGGGCTACTTATCAAAGTGAAACAGCCAAATGTTATATGGAAAATATACAGGCATTAAATAAAGTGTTAATCGTATATTTTTCAGTAGCTATGCATTTCCTCTCAAGCACTTTCATCATTTAAAATTCTGGCACTAAAAGGAATTTTTTATACTTACAAGACATAACTATCTACAGTATGCAAGGCACGTAAAACAACTGCAGTTTATGTTCTATTTTGGTGGTGTTAATGCAGGCTGAGCCTGATCCCAGTTCTTCCTACGAGGCACAAGAAAACAGGCTACATTACTTCATGCTTCCCAGTCGGCTGGCCAGCCAACAAGCTCCTCTATTTTTCTCAGAATTCCTTCAGGTCCTTTTCTCAATATCTTTTCTTTTGTTCTCTGCAGAGTCCAGATTTACACTGCCCTTACCCTCTAACACCAATACGCATTCCTATAAGTGCCTTGCTTTCCCACTCTGGTGCTCTTCTAATATCTCTAGTCTAATTTTATTACCTGCCTATAGTGTTATTCCTTCTCCAATGCCCCTTCTTCCCGGGTTTTTCATCTCACAGCTCTATTCTGTTCCCACTATGCATGTCCCAGGGACACAACTGGCTAAAACGAATGGTTTCTTAAGTTTTTTGTATTGGGAATAGTGACATTAGAGTGTTGGGTAATTTATGGAAATTGTATAAGCTGTACGTATGTATGCAAAATCAACACAAATGAGCAGTCCAGTTAGTAGCCCTCTATGTAAACAAACCCATCCCTTCGCCTAGCTCTAGCCTGTTAGGCTTTCAGATAAGGACTATCATTTATTAAAGGGCTTACATTGGGTCATACTGGGCGTATTCAGGCTGATCCAATTGTTGATCCAGGGGCCTATTGAGACCTGTCATTTAAAGTATCCATCAAATCACTTATTCAATTCCACCCAATAACCAGGTATCAGTCCATCAAGCCCTTCCAAGGATCCTGTACATGGGCAAATAAGCTGCCATTTCAGTGTGGAGGCCTATCTTAACTCTTGCTACTCATTGCTTTACCTTTTATTCAAATAGAACTTTACTACATACATTCAGGGGCACATTTACTAAGGGTTGAAGTGAATTTTCAAATTAAAAAACTTCAAATTTCAAAGTATTTTTTGGGTACTTCAACCATTGAATAGGCCAAATTCGACTTTGATTCTAATTGAAAATACTTCGAATATTCGACCATTCGAAAATCGAAGTACTGTCTCTTTAAAAAACTTTGACTTCGACACTTCACCACTTTAAATCTGCTGAATTGCTATGTTAGCCTATGGGGACCTCCTAGAACCTAGAGCCAAAATTTGGCTAGGTTTTTAAAAGTTTTTTTTTTTTTTAAAATCGTTTGTTCGATCGATTAAATCGTTTGAATCGTTAGTTTCGAACGATTTCTACGATCGATCAAACAATTTTCCTTCGACCGAAAACTGCCAAAAAATTCAAAAATAAAACTTCGACTATCGAATTTGGCCAATTTGATGGTCGAATTTCGAAGTTTTTTAACTTCGAAATTCGACCCTTGATGAATCTTCCCCTCAATATTCTGTAGAGGATTTCCTGTTATGTGCAGCATGAAAAAGTAGCAAAACACTGAGCAAAGAAGCTTATACACAAACACATCCGCACACACACCTCCGTGCCCTCCAGAATAGTTTTCCATACTTAGATTCACATTCATTATGCATTGTCAGAAACAGAGTGGCTGCTGCAGTGAGGGAAGGGTGCTTTTTATATAAACAGATTACTAAGTACCTTGTCTAGCAGCTTTACTGAATATGAATACCTATAAAACTTGAAGGACAGCTTTACAAATGAAATATCTGATTGCTAAGGCATGGCTCTGTATTGAAGGACCTGTAAAATATTCCAAATAAAGCAAATAGTGATAGACAAGCTCCATCCATTACAGTGGAATAATTAAATTGTATATGAAAGTGAAAAAATTTTTTATTAAAAAGAACTATATATATATATATATATATATATATATATATATATATATATATATATATCTATATATATATATATATATATATATATATATATCTATATATATATAGTTCTTTTTAATAAAAAAATGTTATTACTTTTTAAGACCTGAAAGTGCAGACATTATATATATATTTTTTTTTTTTTTTTAAAGAATTTTTACTGCAATTTCTAACACATGCACTAATTGATTGTATGTAAATTAGATGGAACACTGTTGGTTACAAATTGTTAAACCCTATGAGGTCACTTTGGCGCCATTTTGTATTGTGATCACTATATAAAGTTTTACTGCACATTGTATACTATCCTTGAGAAAGGTCCCGAAACGTTGGAGCATTGTGATGTGTGTAAAATAAAAAGACACTTGTTTCACTAAGGGAAGTGCTGGCCCAGGAACGCTTTGTTCCAAACTTTTACGATATATATATATATATATATATATATATATATATATATATATATATATATATATATATAGTCTAGCAAATCATGAAAGGTGTCATCAAGGAACAGCTAAAAAAAACATTTAAACATTAAACCCAATAGCATGTTATATATATGTATGTGTATATATATTTATATATATATATATATATATATATATATATATATATATATATAGTGAATAAAGTACCCCCTCTTGTAAAATATAAGGATATTATAAGCTACCGTGGAGTTTCACGACCATATAAAAACACGAGGCCAAAGGCAGAGTGTTTTTATACAGGTCATGGAACTCCAAGGTAACTTTTAATATCCTCATATTTTGCAACTGGGGGTACTTTATTTATTATAATACACACGTTTCAGTGAGTCATGTGACAGAAATTACATCAGAACTCACCGTTTATAACTGATGACATCAGAACTCTCAAGGATATAATTTACAAGATATTCATAGCTTTTGTGTAATGTATAGTGAATAAAGTACCTCCTCTTGTAAAATATAAGGATATTATAAGTTACAGAGGAGTTTCATGACCATATAAAAACACGAGGCCGAAGGCCGAGTGTTTTTATACAGGTCATGGAACTCCGAGGTAACTTATAATATCCTCATATTTTACAACTGGGGGTACTTTATTTATTATAATACACAAATTTCAGTGAGTCATGTGACAGAAATTACATCACTACTCACCGTTTATAACTGATGACATCACTACTCACCGTTTATAAGGATATAATTTACAAGATATTCACAGCTTTTGTGTATTATATATATATATATATATATATATATATATATATATATATATGAATTATTTAGCATATCACGTAATTTAGACACACCCATTATGTTACTAGAACGAATAGTATTCAAAGTATTTAACCTTCCTGGTTACATAGTTTTATTCCTAGCATCAAGTCATCTAATGGAATAAGTAGCATTCACAAAAGAAAATGGTTCATATCAAAATATATCCACAGTCTACTCCTAGTCACAGAATCATTCAAAGAAGTAATTATTATTTATTTACACAAAAGCATAAAGATTGCATTCCCTATTGAGCCCTTTGGGATATAACGTTTGCATTGTATCCAAAATGTCTCCCTGTTTTGGAGATGTAGGAGTATGTTGCCCCCCCCGTCGTGGGGGGGGCAACAGACTTCAAGACAAGAAATCTGAGGGATGCAGCAGTATGTCTCGCCAATTTAAAGTGAGCAGGAACCGGTAGTTTTACACTTCGTTCCTGATAGTGGATTTATGTTGACTCACTCTAATCGGTTGGATTGTTTCTCCTATGTAGGCAAGCCCACAGGGGCACTTGAGCATGTAAGCAATTAGGGCATGTCGTAAAAAGACTAGGGACCAATTAACAAACCACTTTTAAATAGTAACTCACAACAACAACCAATAACTTACATTTTACTTTTATAACTCTTACTACCATTGGTCACTCAAGACACTAACGAAACTAAAGCCCCTGTAGTTATACCACTACATCTGGAACCTTTTTATGTAAAGATGTCCTCTTGAATATTTAGATTCTGATTGTAAATTAAACTGATAAGGTCTCTATGGAATATTACATTCTGTATGAGATCAAGCACTCACAATACTCTGATAATTGCCAGGGTGCAAAATCTACAAAAAAACAGAAAAAGATTTGCACTTATTGGATTTTTTAACATTGGTGCTGTGAGTAAAACGTTTTAAAAACCTACTACAATCTATACATTGATCCTTCTTTCTTTTCTTTTTCTTACCTGGATATAACGAAACCTTTTTATAAACATCTCAAAATCCCAGATGAATCATTTTTGAAGTATAAGTCAGAAATGGTTAAATTGCTGCAGACAGTATTCCTTCTGCAACTACCTCTTTATCCGATTTCCTTTCTTTGTTTTGAGACAAGCAATACACTGAATTCATCTGAGTGCAAAAAAAACCTAAAGAGTTGAAAATTTGAATAAAGGTTATGTACAAATGCGGTTGGAGTTTTAAAAATTATTTTCTGGAATATGTTTGTTTTAAAAAGAGAATCAAATGTCTGAAGAGTATTATTTCATAAAAATTAGATTTGTCATGGGATGAGGCATAGACTTATTACTATGCAATCTTTAATCTTCCTTTCTTTCAAGGGAATATTATTTCCCTTTCATTTTCTCTAATAAGTTTGAATTGGAGTCTTGCAGGTGAAGGCTAACAACTTTGATGTGCCACAAATACTTGTTTTGTATCAGTCCATTTGATTCCAACTCACAAGACAGCCCTGGAAGAAATTGTTTATTGTAAAGTTATGTAGGGGGAAAAAGGATATATATAAAAGGCCTGGAAACTTACCAAAATCATTTGCAATCTGAATAAGAGCATCAGCAATATATATTCAAGAAAATCGCTTGACAGATTTAATTAAAAAGTATTCAATTATCAGTAAATTTAATCTCCCTATAACACGCACATTTGGTACATCAAAATATTTTGGCTTACTGCCTTACGCAACAATTCACTGTTAAGCCATGAAAATGTGTGTTAGTGTGTGTGTCTGGGAAGGGGGGGAGGGAGTATAAGGCAATGGTTGTTAAACTTATTCCCCATTTGAGGCAGACTATTTGGCCAGGGCCCCTTTAGCTCATAACAAGGTTACAAACATATAAAAACATTGCTGAATCTATCATTCTGCCACAATTCTAAAAATATTGAGGACATTAAAAATATGATCTCATGTGTAGGGCATTATAACAACTCTATTTTCTTTATTAAGGTTCCCTGGACTTGTGTAATGTAATTTAATGTATTTTCTGCAACATATACGTCCATTCAACGTTTTAATTTCCCGCCATATGCAAATTAGCCTGAGCGAAGACCTCTAACGAGGCATAATTGAACTATAGCGCATCTTCGATTTGATTGCCGAAGTAACACTAGTGAAAATTCACCAGCGTTCGGTGCCCTGAACGCAACTTCACATTTTTGTGAATTAGCGGTGTCTGAGCGAATTTTTACCTGGCAAATTGTTACGATGGCTGTGAAGGTGTCGCTGACGAATTTTCACTGCTTACTAAATTTACCCCTATGTCTGAAAAGTTACCATCACAATGGATTGGGTAATAAAAAAAACAAAGCAAAAAACTTCCATTGTGTGCCTGTAACTGTATTTGGGTCCTGTAGCTGGAATATATTTATTAGTCTTGGAATCAGTCATGGTCCAGACAAGAAGAATTACAACTCACAAGCTTAGTAGTAGTGATCTAAATAGTAGTCAGTGATAAAGAATACCATATGTCTTGCAAAGAATTTTAGAATGAAGACATCAAAAGCACTAAGAGTAATTTTAAGTATGAGTGCCTAAATAAGGTTCTTGTTAGGTACATTTCAGCTACTATTTCAACAGGGCAAGGTTAATTAAATTTAATAGCAAAAAGAAAGTAACAGGAGAGCAGTAACGCGTATTATGGTACAATGTAGTACTTGGCCTTTGGGATAACAGGATAATATGGGTTTACTTTAAGAAAATTGTCTTATATTTGTTTGGAATTTTGAGCTATGGCCAGTTAAGTAAATGCCATTAAATTCATTAGGCATAGAGGGTTCCAATTCAGCGTGGTCTATCCTGCTCCTGCTTGTATTCTGTCAAGTATTTTGCAAGCATAACACACTCTGCTCAGTAAAACTATGTGACATTAACAGGTTCTAGTTTTAATGGATTCAAATGTAACAAACACAGGAACAGGTCATTTTTCTCCACTAGATAGAAAATATAGAAACAAACAGAATGGTTACATTTACTTTGATGGTCGATTTGCAAAGAGTTGAAAGAAGGCAGTAGAGATAAACAAGTTTCAATCCTCAGTTGCCTGCAAGCACTCACTTATAGGAATGCCTTAAAGCAATGTGATATAGTGTGAACTGATATTTGCTGAATCAGCTACAGTAGGTCACAATAATGCACAGTCAACAGGTTCCCATATAGAGGCTTCAGAAAAACGAGCGTCATTACAAGGAGGCTCTCAATTTACAGAAAGGCAAAACAATATAGTGATGAAACGAATACAGCTATGAAACCACCTTTTACTCAAGTAATCTAAATGAGAATTTAGATGGCAACAAAATAACCCATTGAAACAATTCCCAGATTTCCAGTGTAACTGTTGATGCCCTTCAAGAACCATGTACCAACTGCACTGCTTTGGTTGGCAATATGCATCTCCATTTGTAAATACTGAGCAATTTGCATTTTCTTGCATCTACTTTGTTGTGAATGGTACCCTTGTAATGGGTGCAATTCATTAGGTCTAAATTAGGTGGATGTGCAGATACAAAATGTGAACTTGGTGAAGTCCAATGTAACTGCCAAATGTTACACAAAATATTTTGAAGCTACAAGAGACATTTTTTTTTACATTTTATTAAAAACAAAGCTGCAGTTTTTCGATTCGCCTTGAGAAAGCATCATTTGCGAAACACACGTTGGCGAAATTCTGCCTCTTTTTTAAAATAACCCTTAAAAGGACTTTAAATACACTTTTTTAACAATTTTAGCTTCAAGCCTTGTAACTGAACATTAGAATTGGTCAGGGGGGGCGGTTGGTTGGTGGAAATCAGTGCTCAAATCCCACTCTCGTTCTTCCCTGTCAATTGTAGCCCGCACTGGGATTCTCAAGGGGGCCAGGATTTGTGGTTTTGTGAGGTGTAAACAGCTCTTAACAAAGATAGGGTTAGAGTTAAATATCGAGACCACAGTCCTGGTTTTCCTGCCTTTCTTTGCTTTGTGGTGTCCCAGGGATAGAAAAATAATAGGCAATAAGTTTTGGGACAACCTATCGGATTGAGTTGCTGGTTAATCCTTTTTATCGCTAATGAATTTGGTTCAACAATTAATTTTCACGGTTTATTAAGTCCCTGGCTGTACTAAAGCACTTGCTCTTTAAGTATCTAAACTAATTTATTTTAACACCTATGCACTTTAAATAGCCAATTAATTGTAAAGGAATGAAATAATGGCAGAAATGTATTGATTTAGTCTGTCCTTTATAACTATTTAATGAATTAGCACGGAAGTAGCACTTTAACAATCGTAATCTGGTAATTTATTAATTCTAATCAATTGAGCTAATCACTCATTTTTTTTTAAAAAAAAATTCATACAATTAATTATAAGCATTAGCAAGTGGATGAATTTGAATTTTAGAAGTGAACCATCGAATTATCATTATTGTCAGAATATTATTATATTATTGTCAGAAGAGGGGTTTTTCTTTTCTTTTTACTTTATTTATTAATTGAACTGATTGAATCAGACCTCTCTAGAGACTGAAGCGGTAAACTAATATAAAGAGTATCTTTTCCTTCGTTCAAGTTTTTCCATTAGCTGTCAAAATTTTGTTTATTTTGCTTATTCACTGGAATAATGTGTGAATTGCAGTATTTAAAATAATTAGCTATAATGGTGGCCTAATCCTTCCCCAAAATAAAGGATAAGAGAAAGGTCCATTGAGCCCACCAGTACATCTTAGTTAATCTTCATAAATCTTCTCTATTTGCCCTTTTTACACACTGTAGGTAATTACAGAATACCATGCAGCAGCAGAAAATAACTGAAAACCCAATCAAAACAATGTGATCTTCCCCTTACCACTACTGCTCTTTCATTCTCTAAAATACAGTTGGCAATTTCCCAGTGCACCCTTCTAGTCTGGGTCCTTCACAAACGTTCACCCATTTCTTAATTCTGTAGGCATCAATGAAAATAGAACATGAAACAGCACATATGAGCAGTGATGGGCAAATTTGTCCCGTTTCGCCACAAATTTCGCGAACCTGGTGAAAAATTCGAGAAACAGCGATTTTGGCGCCAGAGACAAATATTTTTCAACGCTGGTGAATTTTCTCAGCAAATTCGAATTTATTCGCCAGCAGCGAAAAAGCCAAATTCGCCCATAACTGTGTATGAGTAGAAGCCAGCAAGGTGGGTTCATGATATTGCACTAAAGCTAACACTTACAGAGAACGCAGTCAGTAGTTTAACCACACTCACAAGCATGACTTTCTATTTTTTTCTCTCTATTGCAGTGCATGCATATTTTGATAAATATGAAAGAAACATATGTAAGAAAATGTATGTAAATTAAATGTACAGTTAGGATATTAAAACTAAAATTATTTATTTATTTATTTATTTATTTATGTTTGTGAAGTTTGTTATCTCCTTAGCTATAAATATATACTGTATATATATATATAGTGGATAATGCACCCCCTACCGTAATTTATAAAGATATTACAAGTCACCGAGGAGTTACGTGACCATATAAAAGCACGAGGCCGCAGGCCGAGTGCTTTTATACAGGTCACAAAACTCCGAGGTGACTACAAATATCTTTATAAATTTCGGTAGTGGGTGCATTATTCATTATAATCTACACATACACATAATCTATGCACACTTCAGTTTATTTCCATTCCATTTTCCCCTATGCTTTACATAGTCCCTGTACCTGTGTTGTAGCTGCATTTTTGTCCTCCTTTGATATGAGTGACTGTGGCATTCTGACTATATATGCCATATTTCTGCAGGCTGTTGCAGTGGAGGAAAGGGAAAAGAGATATAGAGTAATTTACAGTCTGGCCCATAGGGAATTAGCTGGTTTGTAGATTATATATATATATAATAACTTACAAGGAAGGTGAAACGCTGACTGTACTGTAGGTTATCAGATACCGATAATGGAATGGTGATATGGAACGGTGTAAGTTAGATAAGTTAGATAATATCTATAGGAAATATTGTGTTTATTAGTATAAGTTACATACAGTATATCTGCCTTTAACTAGACTAGACAGTTATATATTATCATTGGCTCAGAATATTCCTAATCGGTATATTCGCATCCGTAATTATGTCTGCCATAATGCTTGCTGTGGCAAAGGAAATTACCATTAAATGCTTCCTCTTTAATTTTTATGAAAAAAAAACCCAGATTCCATAGTGTGGAATACTCGACTAAAGTTTTTGAAAACGTATTTCCTTTTTCTTTCATCTAAATGGGGGCATCACAGTAGCTGCAACTGCAATCTTAGTTGCAACACAATGTCAATGTCAGCAGACCTTTAACATTAAGGGGCAGCTTTATCAAGGGTTTAATTGAAAATTCAAAGTAAACTAATTAGAATTTTGAGCTATTTTTGTGTACTTAGAATTTGAAATTTGAATATCGAAATTTATTATGCACTGTCTCTTAAAAAGTTGGACATTGACCATTCAACATCTAAAATCTGTTCAATTGCTGTTTTAGCCTATGGGGACTTCCTACAATCTATTTGGAGTTAATTGGTGGACTTTGAAAAAATCTAAGTTATTCTTTGAAAATACTTTAAATCAAATTCGACCGAATATGATCTTACTCCGAATACAGCCTATTCACTCGCAGAGAAAACTTCAGTTTCACAGCACACATTTATATACAGTCTTCAAACCTGAAATCAAAAGATATATCTTTTAACTTCTGTTTCAAGAAAGAGTGCCGAAATTAAATATAAATATATATCAGATCACTTAAATATCAGAGACTTCTTTAAATACATTCTCCATGCTGGGCAGCAGAGATCACAAACAAATTGTATTCAAATAAAACACAATAAGTGCAAACCTTCTGAACTGGAGTTTCTAGAAGTGTCCAAGAACTTTCAAATGACCTAGATGCCTTTAATGTAATAAAAATATGCCATAAAAATACAAAATCTTATCTGTCTACCAACAAATGGAGACGATAACAACATTGGAGTTATACATTATCCGCAAAGAGGTCTATTATGATCTTTCAAATAAAGCACCACAAGGGGGGCAATTCAGTATTACAATATATATATTCAATGCTTTGCTTCCAAACCACAGGGAAACGCTTTGTGTTCAGACGTCTCACAGAACACACAGAGCATTCAAGGTCTGCTGCAGAAATGTCTGATCCTGACAGAACATCTCATTAGGAGGGCTGTGCAACAGGTGCTGATGAGAAGAAAGTACAAAGACAGAGAGAAAACACACTAAGCACTAAGGAAACATTCTCAAATTAGCTCTGTTTTTTTCCTAAACACCAGATGCTGCTATAAACCACAACAAGTTTCCGTTAATGGGGTTTGCTCAGTCCGAAGTCTTATATCTTAGGTTAGCGGTATCTTGTGGTTAGACGACTGTTTTCTTTCATGTCAAATGTTATTTGACAAAACATCCTTCTCTGCTTCTATGCTTTGCAGTATACTTCATAAAACCTGCTCATTTATTCACTTCTTGGATTGGACTCATGAGAAGAAACAGAAAGCTTTCAGATTACAGGCTTTTTCAATATAAAACAAAAACAAAAAAAATACAGAAAACCTTGCAAGTCCAAGAACAAATAAATGTCTCATAAAACCACCAATGTGACGTTTAAAAATAATTAACAAATAAACATGCTTTATGCTATTCAAAGGATATCAAGTTTCTTCAACCATTCATCGGGCACCATCAAACCCTAAAAATGGATTCTTCCCATAGCTTTGTTATCCATAGTTATTTTTGTATGTAGTCATTAGTGATGGGCAAATTCCTGCGGTTTGCCGCTAGCGAATACATTCGCGAAACTGCAGCGAAAATTCACCCGCGTCCAGAAAAAAAGCCATCACTAGTAGTCATACAAACAAAGACAGAGAACATTTTGTTTCAGATGGCTTAACAGAATCCTAGCGATATGTTTCTGGTGATAATGACACTTGGGGGCACATTTACTTTGCTCGAGTGAAGGAATAGAATAAAAAAAACTTCGAATTTCGAAAGTTTTTATTGGCTACTTCGACCATCATATTGGCTACTTCCACCGTCGACTACGACTTCAACTTCGAATCGAATGATTCAAACTAAAAATCATTTGAATATTCGACCATTCAATAGTCGAAGTACTGTCTTTTTGAAAAAACTTCGACCCCCTACTTCGCCACCTAAAACCTACCGAGGTGCAATGTTAGCCTATGGGGAAGGTTCCCATAGGCTTTCTAACAATTTTTCGGTCAAAGAAAAATCGTTCGATCGATGGATTAAAATCCTTCGAATCGAACGATTCAAAGGATTTAATAGTTCGATCCAACGATTTTTAGCCCGATCGTTCGATAGAACTATTTGCGGTAAATCCTTCGACTTCGCTATTCGAAGTCGAAGGATTTACATTCGGCAGTCGAATATCGAGGGTTAATTAAGCCTCGATATTCGACCATATGTAAATCTGTGCATTGCTGTAGTTTAAATGCAGATTCTGTTCCAGACCCAAAAAAAGGGTTCAAATGTTAATGTCTGCTTGCAATTTGTTTTAACAATTTAGAGGGCTGTTAGATGTCAGCACTGTTGCACCAATACCCCATAGAGCAGAATAGCAGCCAATCACAATGATAAATCTCCACTGATAAATATGTCAACTCATGGAAAGGTTTCAGATACCTGGAATTTACCAGGAATAGTGCTAATAATTATGCTAAAAGTTAATCCGAAGTGACAATTAGTGGGTTATTTACTAAACTCCGAATGCAAAAATCACAAAAAAATTTGCAGTTTTTTAAATAAAATCTGACTTTTAAAAAATCATGAATTTTTTGGAATTTATTAAACCCCGTGGATGGAAAAGTCCCAAATCAGAAAATCTGGCATCTCAGACCTGTTAAGGTTGCATATAAGTTAACGGGAGGATTCCCAATGATTTTTTGATGTGCGCTGGGTTTCGTGTAGTACCTCAAAGTTTTCATAGTTTTCAGGCAAAAATCTGAGTTTTCGGGTGAAAGATCCGAAAAAACTTGAAAATTGGATGAAAAATCCAAAAAACAGATTTTTTTCCTGCAAAGCAAATTTTCGGGAAAATTTAATAATAAATAAGCACAAAAAACCTGAGCGGATTTGATCTCAGTTTGTAGCAGAAAATAATGAGATAAATTCGGACTTTGATAAATAACCCCCTAAGTATATCAAGCCTTAGTTCCAATTTAAATTAATGTGCTTACCTTCATGGTGCCACACAGAGAAAGACAAGGGTGAAAAAAAGGAGAAGGTAAAGGCAATGATAAAGGGGATAGAGCAGAACATGAAAAGGAGAGAAAAAGAAAAAACAGAAGAGTGGAAAAGGATAAAGAATGAATATGAAAAGGATATAGAATGAATATGAAAAAAAAAAGGTCAAATAAGGACCGAAGAGAAAAGGAAAAAGACACATGTAAAAGGCTGTGGAGATGAACATGTGAATTAAAGATAAAAAGAAGAAAGGGATGAAAGAATGATTGGATCATAATGAAATGTAATATAAGTAATATCAAATTACATAAATGATGCAGTCAGAAAGCCTCTAATCTCTGTGTGTAAATATATTCTACTCAATGCAGAGGTTCCTATGATTCCTGTAGTTTTCCAGAAAGTGGAGTAATTATATTTTTTTGTTTTTTACAGTTGTCCCATTTTGTTGTAAGTTGTGTCCTTTTTAAAGGGGGTTGTTCATCGTTAAATTAACTTTTAGTATGGTGTAGAAAGTGATATTCTGAGACAATTTGCAGCTGGTTTTCATTTTTTATTATCTATGTTTTTTTGAACTTTTTATTGAGCAGCTCTGCAGTTTGCAGTTTCTGGTTGCTAGGGTCCAAATTACCCTGACAGCTAAGCATTGATTTAATGAGAGACTGGAATATAAATAGACAATTGCCTGAATAGAAAGATGAGTAATAAAAAGTAGCAATAACAATAATATGTAGCCTTACAGAGCATTTGTTTTTTAGATGGGGTCAGTGACCCCTATTGGAGAGCTGAACGCATCAAAAGAAGAACACAAATAATTAAAAAAAACTATCCCTTTAAAGGGGGTTTTCATTTACTATCATATACTATCTTTTAGTATGTTATAGTTTAATCTATACTAAATGACTTTCCGGCTGGTTATCATTTATTCTATATGGATTTGGATATTAACATTTCATTCTGGGTTATTCCTGCATGCAGCTGATGTTATCTTGTTGTCTGTGACACTGACCCCCAGCAACCAAAAACAGACTGATAGGGACATATTTATCAAGGGTCGAATTTCGAATTGAAAAAACTTCGAAATTCGAATTCAAAAAGACCAACTGAAATTTAGTTAAAGTTTTTTTTTGGTCGAATAGGTCAGTTTTTCGATCGAATAGGTCCGTATTCGGCCGAATTCGAATCGTACGAATCGAAGGAATAGCGAATTCGATCCAACGTTTTTCCAAAAAACTTCAATTTTTCCAAAGTCCACCAATTGACTCCAAATAGGCAAAAACAGCAATTCGGCAGGTTTTAGATGGCGAATGGTCGAAGTACATGATAAATTTCGATATTCTAATTTTTGATTTCTTTCAAATTCGAATCGAATTTGGATTATGTCAAAGTACACAAAAAATAGCTTGAAATTAGAATTTTTTTCATTTGAAAATTCACCTCGACCTTTGATAAACCTGCCCCATAGTAAGGTTTTAATTCTGTATTGCTTATTGTTCTTTTCAGACCCTTGGCTATTCAACTTTCATTTTGACTTCAACATTTATGCCTGGTTACGCTGATAATAGTTTAAATTCAAATCATGAGCGTTTAAAACGAGAAACATAAATTATTCAATTCAACTTCAAATCGTCTTAGAATTCTGCTGTTTACTCCATGCTAACATCATTTCAAGTTACTCAGACTAAAAGACACTAAGGGGCCGATTCACAAAGGGTCGAATATCGAGGGTTAATTAACCCTCGATATTCGACTGGGAATTAAAATCCTTCGACTTCGGATTATTCCTTCGATCGAACGATAAAATTTTAATCCAACGATCGAAGGAATATCCTTCGATCAAAAAAAATTAACCAAGCCTATGGGGACCTTCCCCATAGGCTAACATTGACTTCGGTAGCTTTTAGATGGCGAACTAGGGGGTCGAAGTTTTTTCTTAAAGAGACAGTACTTCGACTATCGAATGGTCGAATGGTCGAACGATTTTTAGTTCGAATAGTTCGATTCGAAGTCGTAGTCGTAGTCGAAGGTCGTAGTAGCCCATTCGATGGTCGAAGTCGATATTTGACTGGGAATGAAAATCCTTCGACTTCGAATATCGAAGTCGAATGATTTTAGCGCAAATAGTGCGATCGAACGATCGAAGGATTATTCCTTCGATCGAACGATAAAATTTTAATCCAACGATCGAAGGAATATCCTTCAATCAAAAAAAGTTAGCCAAGCCTATAGGGGCCTTCCCCATAGGCTAACATTGAGTTCCGTAGCTTTTAGATGGCGAACTAGGGGGTCGAAGTTTTTTCTTAAAGAGACAGTACTTCGACTATCGAATGGTCGAATGGTCGAACGATTTTTAGTTCGAATAGTTCGATTCAAAGTCGTAGTCGTAGTTGAAGGTCGTAGTAGCCCATTCGATGGTCGAAGTAGCCCAAAAAACACATCGAAATTCGAAGTTTTTTTACTTCGAATCCTTCACTCGAAGTTAGTGAATCGGCCCCTTAGCTATAAATAAAAGCATGTTACATGCCAATCAGTAAGAACAGGTATTCATAAAAGCATTTCTTTGCAGCTGATGCTGCAGAATCTAACACAAAGGTGATAATGTGATGCACAGCATCTTCTTCTTGCACTGCTGATCCAGTCTGCTTGCTATTAATTATTAAAGTATGTACAAAGAAACAAGCTGGAATAAATTATTCTCATGTTTACAGTAAAGCACCTTTTCACATAAATAAGCCAAAATTCAATTGCATATATATATTATGTATTACATATTTTTCTTTTGTGGGAAATCAATCAATTAGGTAATTATTTTTGCAATGTGGCAAAATCAGAAAAAGACTTAGCATTACAAATTATTAGGACAGTGCACGGATCATCAGAAAAATCCGTAATTTCTCAATACAAAAAAAACACAGAATATACAATGCAATTATAGGATGATGTATTCAGTTTATCTGCAGTGGATATTGCTATGCATAGTCTGACACTAACTAATGGATCTTGTCTAACAAATTTTACTGCATGGGAATTTGGCATTACCAGCTGCTCATTGTAATGTCCTTTACATTCAGAATGGTATTAGAACAGGTTCCACATGGGATTAGAAGACTTACATCTTGATATATACAAAGGATGTTAAAAACTTTTACCACCATCTAATAATTTAAAGCAGATGAAAACAACCCCTGCCATGTCAAGACGCTATAGAACTGCAAATTAGTTTGCTTTTGGTGCAATGAGCCAATGAAGTGTGGGTGTACTGAGAAAGGTCATCAATTCCTAATCAATGTCATAGATCTGATGACATTTATTTTTTATTTGCAAAATCATTAAAACTCCCATGGAAACTACAGATATTATTATTTTTTTATTATTATTAAAGGCACAAGCATGTTTAAAATCAAATTCCCCCTGCATTTTGCAGAATGGACAAATAACAGGGCTCTATTTGTAGTCATTGGTTATAGTGTTAGTGCCTGCTGATGCATATACAGTAGTTAACTGCAATGATTATTATATTTATGTACTTTACCATCTAACAAATGAATAGTGAATTTCTCCCGTTTCGCTGAAAAATTTGCGGATTTCCCATGAAATTCGAGAAACAGCGAAAAATTCACGAAACGTGAATTTCGCTGAAAATTCAAGGCAAATTCGCGCCTGGCGAATAAATTCACCCATCACTAGAAATGAACTATTATTATTGAAAACTAGTGCTTTAAAATGTATCTGGCACATTAAAACAGGTTGCAAACAAGGGATACACCTGTTATCATGAGCTGAGCTCTGGGTTAAGCTGGCCATAAACTATAAGATCTGCTCATTTGGCGACATTGCCAAATGAGTGGATCTTTCCCTGATATGCCCACCAATGCAGGGCTATATTCCGAATGTTCGGCCCTAGGGTCTGATAAATTCCCCGAATATATCAGCACCTTTTCCTACCAGCTAACTGCCAGCTCATGTACTTTCAGAGAGTTGCTGAGACAATATCCATCCAAGCAGCTCTTCCCTTTCAACTGAGTCAACTGAGGGTTCACTTTTGTGTCTGGTGGAAATTCAGATGTTTATGCACAGCCTAAAACTGGATTGTAGGTGTCAGAAACTCTGACCCTGGTGGTCTAGTGGTGCGGCGGGGATACCCGCCGCGCTGCTCCTCTTGCCAGCTTCCTCCCTAGTGCGCGCGACGCGCACATCATCGCTTTTTAAAGGCGCAGGCGCGCTGACGTATGGTGTCAGTGCGCAATGGCGCCAAATTCAAACTATTTAAAGGGGCATTGGTTACTTTATGGTTGCCTTCTAGTCTGTTTGATTCCTGTGTTTGACCCTGCCTGGCTGTTTTACTACTCTGATCCTTGCCTGTTATTTGACTCCAATTCTGCCTCATCCCATCTGATTGATCTCCCGGTTTTGACCCTTGCCTGCCTGACCTCGCTTTGAACGCTGCCTGCCCAGACCCGGCCTGAATTGTTTACGCTGACTTTCTGCCTGCCTCGACCCGACCTTATCTGACTTCTCTATTGCCTCATGCCTTGTACTACGACCTTCTGTCCAAAGACTTTGCTCTACAGTCGTGCCCCTCTGCCTATCCAGAACCCTCATCTTGCACCTCTCGTTTAAATCCAGGTGGCATCCAAGTAAGTCGAGGGCTCCTCCCGAGGCCCAAAGGCGGTCACACTACTGGTGAAGCACGAGCTGAGACCAGGGTGCCTGGTGTTTGTTCTGGTGTTGGGTGCCGACCGTTACAGTAGGTAAGTGTCCAGTCATCCTTTACACAAAAGAAACATGCAAAGCATATCACTTAATCCCTTACTATCATATAAAAACTTTTAATCAACCTATTTACCTTTATATAGCTTTAAAACCCTCGATATTCGACTAGGCATTGAAATCCTTCGACTTTGAATATCGAAGTCGAAGGATTTAGTGCAGAAAATTCGATCATTCCAACGATCCAACGATCCAACGATCCAACCATCGAAGGAATATCCTTCAATCAAAAAAACTTAGGCAAGCCTATGGGGACCTTCCCCATAGGCTAACATTGACTTCGGTAGCTTTTATCTGCCGAACTAGGGGGTCGAAGTTTTTTTTAAAGAGACAGTACTTCGACTATTGAATGGTCGAATAGTCGAACGATTTTTACTTCGAATCCTTCGATTCAAAGTCGTAGTCGAAGGTCGAAGTAGCCCATTCAATGGTCGAAGTAGCCCAAAAAACCTTCTAAATTCGAAGTTTTTTTACTTCGAATCCTTCACTCGAATTTAGTGAATCAGCCCCGTAATGAATATTCGAATTTAAGGGAATTTAAAAAAAATTGGAGATTTGATCCTTGATAATTGAGCCTGCCCATGTTTTTGGTTTTTGTCCTTAATAAATTGAAATTAAATATCCTCAAGTGTATCTCTTTGCATTTTTTCTCTTTCCATCTCCGTTGCATGCGACCCGTCGCAGGCACCCCTTCGCATCGAGTCGGATCGCGCCGAAAACATCTGTGTAGTCCTACCCTAAATCAGTGAAGATGTATTTTGGGGTGCCACCTCAGTCTTTAATAGACACATTTTAAATCCACTTCCAGTAAGGCTAATTTAAAGTTCAATTAGATGCACGCTGAGTAAAAATAACTGGTTAGCCATGCAGGCAGTGGACTTAATATATGGTTCACAGTAAAGAGAAAAAAAGGGACATCTACTGACACATACATGAAACAGAGATACAAAGATGTCACTGATCCAATGTTATTTAGCATGATGATCCTCTGCAGGCTTTTTTAAAACCTAATTTCAGGTTACTATTTAGTTTGATGAGGATCTTAGCTTTCTGGGACTGGATCATCGCCCTATTGACATGGGGGGCTAGCTGACGTGTAAAAGTAGTTTAAATCTAAATATCAAAACGTGTTTCCTGCATAAAAGCTGGGCATATTCAGCAACATGAACAAAACAGTAACAAATGGAGCAATGGGCCATTTCGCTCATAATTCTTTTAACCACATGATCAGGATCTATCTGCATTTAGAAATATGCTTTCTAAACGGTTGCTTTGATATACTGATACTTGCAAAATAAGTAACAAATATTGCTTTAATTACAACAGCGGGAAACTCTAAGTCTGCTTCCCTTAGTAGACATCATATATCATAATACTCAAGTGTATAAGGGTACTTACAGTACTTATACCCTAAATGCCGAGGCAGTTTGAAATTTGAAAATAGTTGCTTAAAGGGGTGATTCACCTTAAAGGTAACTTTTAGCGTGTTATAGAAAGACCAATTCTAAGCAACTTTCCAATGGGTTTTCATTATTTATTTTTTATAATTTTATAGTTATTTGCCTTTTTCTTTGCAGCTTTCGAATGGGCGTCGCTGACCCCTTCTAAAAAACAAATGCTCTGTAAGGCTACAAATGTACAGTTATTGTTACCTTTTATTACTGATCCTTCTGTTCAGATCCTCTCCTATTCATATTCCAGTCTCTTATTCAAATCAATGCATGGTTGCATAGTTATCCTACAAACTGTTAATGGCACAGTGGGCCAAAAGCAGTGTAAGAAAGACCCATCCATTGGTATAGGCAAATAAAACAAGTCGCAAATACACATGCGGCTCAAATGAAAATGTAGGCAGGTATATTTAAAGGTTCATTTACCTGTAAATCAGACAACGTGGTATCCTATCCTATATAATAAAGTTGAAGTGTCTCTGCGTCCAGTCCCTGTGTCCGTGGGATTGTGCTACTGCGCATGTGCCCCACGGACCTCTAGCGCCCGTTAATTTAATCTGCTCGGCTCCTCGCCAATGGGGAGAACGCGGTTCTGTCCCAGTACCTTGGCCGAGTGCTTCTCATTGAGAATGTGGCATCGCTCTGAGGCACAACTATTATTGTTATACCCAGATGAGCAAGCTGCAGAGCACGTATGGCTCCCGCGGGCTGCAGGCCCTCGCTAGAGATGTCGCGAACTGTTCGCCGGCGAACTTGTTCGCGCGAACATCGGGTGTTCGCGCTCGCCGGAAGTTCGCGAACGTCGCGCGACGTTCGCCATTTTGGGTTCGCCATTGTTGGCGCTTTTTTTTGCCCTCTCACCCCAGACCAGCAGGTACATGGCAGCCAATCAGGATACTCTCCCCTGGACCACTCCCCTTCCCTATAAAAACCGAAGCCCTGCAGCGTTTTTTCACTCTGCCTGTGTGTGCTGAAGAGATAGTGTAGGGAGAGAGCTGCTGCCTGTTAGTGATTTCAGGGACAGTTGAAAGTTTGCTGGCTAGTAATCGTTTTGATACTGCTCTGTTATTGGAGGGACAGAAGTCTGCAGGGGTTTGAGGGACATTTAAGCTTAGGTAGCTTTGCTGGCTAGTAATCTACCTTCTACTGCAGTGCTCTGTATGTAGCTGCTGTGGGCAGCTGTCCTGCTTCTGATCTCATCTGCTGACTGCTGCAATAACAGTAGTCCTTGTAAGGACTGCTTTTATTTATTTTTTTGTTGTTTTACTACTACTACTACTACTACTATAAGAGCCCAGTGCTATTAGTCTAGCAGTGTTGGGGAGTGGGACTGGTGTGCTAATCTGCTGCTCCTAGTAGTTCAGCAGCACCAACTTTAATTTTTTTTTTTTAATATTCATTTTTTTTTATTTTACTTTTTTTTATTTTACTACCGCTGTAGTAGTGTATAAGTTGACCTTTTAGGCATTATTTGCCCTGTAGGCATTTTTTGCCCAGTGTGTTATTCAACCAACTGCCATCTAGCTGTGTGACCTTGTTCACATTCTGTCTAAATATCCATAATATTACCGTCTCCAGAAAAAACACCGGAGTGACTTTTTTCAAGCAGCCATAATATATTTTACGTAATCCGTATCCACCGCTGTAGTAGTGTATACGTTGACCTTGTAGGCATTATTTGCACAGTGTTTTCTTCAACCCGCCATCTAGCTGTGTGAGCTTGTTCACATTTTGTCTAAATATTGATAATATTATCGTCTCTAGAAAAACCACTTGAGTTACTTTTTTTCAAGCAGCATTCATATATTTTACGTAATCCGTATCCACCGCTGTAGTAGTGTATACGTTGACCTTGTAGGCATTATTTGCACACTGTTTTCTTCAACCCGCCATCTAGTTGTGTGACCTTGTTCACATTCTGTCTAAATATCCATAATATTACCGTCTCCAGAAAAAACACCGGAGTGACTTTTTTCAAGCATCCATAATATATTTTACGTAATCCGTATCCACCGCTGTAGTAGTGTATACGTTGACCTTGTAGGCATTATTTGCACAGTGTTTTCTTCAACCCGCCATCTAGCTGTGTGAGCTTGTTCACATTTTGTCTAAATATTGATAATATTATCGTCTCTAGAAAAACCACTTGAGTTACTTTTTTTCAAGCAGCATTCATATATTTTACGTAATCCGTATCCACCGCTGTAGTAGTGTATACGTTGACCTTGTAGGCATTATTTGCACACTGTTTTCTTCAACCCGCCATCTAGCTGTGTGAGCTTGTTCACATTTTGTCTAAATATTGATAATATTATCGTCTCTAGAAAAACCACTTGAGTTACTTTTTTTCAAGCAGCATTCATATATTTTACGTAATCCGTATCCACCGCTGTAGTAGTGGACCTTGTAGGCATTGTTTGCCCAGTTTGCCCAGTTTTTTTGGCCGCAGCCACTGAAGCACAGAGGCCAGAAAAAATATGCCATATAAATGCTGAAAATAGTCATTTTTTGCCATACGTTGACTCAACGTATATGGCAAAAAATGACTATTTTCAGCATTTATATGGCATATTTTTTCTGGCAACTGTGCTTCAGTGGCTGCGACCAAAAAAACTGGGCAAACAATGCCTACAAGGTCAACGTATGGCAAAAAATGACTATTTTCAGCATTTATATGGCATATTTTTTCTGGCAACTGTGCTTCAGTGGCTGCAACCAAAAAAACTGGGCAAACAATGTCTACAAGGTCAACGTATGGCGAAAAATTACTATTTTCAGCATTTATATGGCATATTTTTTCTGGCAACTGTGCTTCAGTGGCTGCGTCCAAAAAAACTGGGCAAACAATGCCTACAAGGTCAACGTATGGCAGTTGTTTAAAGAGAACAGTAGATTACTAGCTAGCAAAGCTACCTAAGCTAAAATGTCCCTCAAATCCCTGCAGACTTCTGTCCCTCCAATACAGAGCAGTATCAAGCAGATTTCTAGCCAGCAAACTTACTATCATCTGTCCCTGAAATCACTAACAGCTCTCCCCCTACACTATCTCTTCCAAGCACACACAGGCAGATTTTTCAGATACATTTTTGCCCTTGATCCCCCTCTGGCATGCCACTGTCCAGGTCGTTGCACCCTTTAAACAACTTTAAAATCATTTTTCTGGCCAGAAATTTTTTTTTTAGATGTTAAAGTTCGCCTTCCCATTGAAGTCTATGGGGTTCGCGAACCGTTCGCGAACCGCTCGCATTTTTGCGCAAGTTCGCGAATATGTTCGCGAACTTTTTTTCCGACGTTCGCTACATCCCTAGCCCTCGCCTTCCCCTGTAACCAGTTCGGACACCAGGTGAGTGGGAACAGAACAGCTGCACGGTGCTTATTGGAGCGAGTCCAGGTACACTAACCGGAAATGCTCATTTGCTTCCATGTTGGAAATCCCTTGATTCAGTAGGAGCGATGCGCAGATGGAGTTATACAGTTCTACTGCACTTCTACTTGCCCAACTCCATGGCTACATTGGCAGCAGTGTTGTAGCTGTGCCAGACTGACACACATGGCACAGAAGTGGCAGTTTGGAGCTTTTTCATTCCTGCCACTTCCTTATGTATCTCTGGTTTCCCCCATGTGACTGGGCTGTTTGGTAGAGTCTGACTGGTATACACAGCCCCTCCACAGCTGAGGCAAATGCAATTTGGTTAGGTGATTTGTTTTGCCCAGCACATGCCACAGTCACACTGGTTGGATACACCTCAGGGCAGACACTTTGTGAGGCAAATTCTCCCTTGGTGTGTTTCAGCCAGAAGGCAGCCATTCGGTGACTGGAATTAAAGGGGAAGTAAAGTCTAAAATAGAATAAGGCTAGAAATGCTGTATTTTGTATCCTATATAATAAAGTTGAAGTGTCTCTGCGTCCAGTCCCTGTGTCCGTGGGAATGCGCTACTGCGCATGTGCCACACGGACCTCTAGCGCCCGTTAATTCAACGGGCTTAATGTCTAGTACCTAATAATGTGTTTGAAATGCCCCACTACAAGACTCTATGTCTGAGAAACAGGAAAAACACTGCGTCAACAGATGAACTCCTACAGGTTTAACATCAAGCATGGCAACACAGATGTCCCAGTGGCAGCACACTTCTGCAGCAATACCCACAGCATCAAAGATCTTCGGATCACAGTTTTAAAGGGTAACTCTAAGACATAACAACTCATGAGAAAGTTTAACACCCTAGAATGTGGCCTGAACAGAGACAGGAGTTGTATGTCCAGATATGACTTTAACTAAGGGATATGACACCTAGAAATAAAACACAGCTAAGGACAATCTACAACTTAAAAGATACTTTCCTTAGGCTCACTTCACCTCACAACAAGGTGCTGACTGTACTAGTGTCTGCTTCCTTAACTAAAGCTAAAGTGCTTACCCTAGGGGGCTTATCAATATCTGGGCTGAAATATTGTATTATCTTTACATGTCACAATTCCTATTTGTAGCCTATTTATATACCTGTATCTTGTCCAATTCCTAATTTGCACTGTTGTGTTAACCTTACCCTATTCTGTCTTGGTCTAGTTCAAGCTATGTGACCTGGCTGAATCCAGACCCCTGGAACAGGGCCGGAACTAGGGGTAGGCAGAGTAGGCGCCTGCCTAGGGCGCAATTGTAGGGGGGCGCACTTTTAAGGGGAACATTTTTTTAATACACCTTTATTTTTTATCTAATTGTTAGTATTTATGACACCCCCCGGTGGTGTGTGATCTCTTTATTATGATTTTGTATTGAAGCGGTAGCGGCAGCGCTCCCCAGTCCCCACCTCCCTCTTACTTCCTGGCAATGGCGTCTCCTGCTGGCTGCTGCACTTCTTCTTCCTAACGCGCTGTATGCGCCAGCATTGGAGGAAGCAGCGCGTGCAGATGTCTGCGTCACACCACATTGGGCCCCAGAGAGAGAGAGGCAGAAAGCTGGGTTGGTGCATGTGTGTCGTCTGGCCCGTATTGAAGAGAGCTGGGCCAGCTGGTGACTACTGACTGACGACTGCTGGGCTTATTTTCTGCTGACTCCTGGCACAGGTACAGATTGTCTGGGGCAAGAATCTGCTGCTGGCTTCTGGCCTGGCGCGTCTTTGAGGGGCAATATTTTGCTGGCTGGCACAGATATGCAGCAGCATTTAGCTACTGGCTGGTACAGATACTAAGTTAGGGCAATATTTAGCTGTTGGCTGGCACAGGTACAGACTTGGGGGCAATATTTTGGCTGCTGTTGTCACAGACTTGGGGGCAATATTTTGGCTGCTTGCTGGCACAGGTACAGATTGGGGGGCAATATTTTGGCTGCTGTTGGCACAGGTACAGATTGGGGGGGCAATATTTTGGCTAATGGCTGGCATAGGTAGAGATTTGGGGGCAATATTTTGGCTAATGGCTGGCATAGGTACAGATTTGGGGGCAATATTTTGGCTGCTGTTGGCACAGGTACAGATGGTGGGGGGCAATATTTTGGCTAATGGCTGGCATAGGTAGAGATTTGGGGGCAATATTTTGGATAATGGCTGGCACAGGTACAGATTGGGGGGGCAATATTTTGGCTAATGGCTGGCATAGGTAGAGATTTGGGGGCAATATTTTGGCTAATGGCTGGCATAGGTACAGATTTGGGGGCAATATTTTGGCTGCTGCTGTTGGCACATAGATTTGGGGGCAATGTTTTGGCTGCTAGTTGGCACAGATACAGATTTGGGGGCAATATTTTGAATGCTGCTGGCACAGGTATAAATTTGGGGGCAATATTTTGGCTGCTGTTGGCAGAGATTTGGGGGGCACAGGTACAAATTTGGGAGCTACTTTGGGAGCTATATCTTGTTTAGTGTACCTTATTTTTGTTTGTCAACATTACATATTTATATAAAGTGCAAGTTTCATTCATGAATGTGTTGTATGCTTTCTTTATTAAAAAGAACATAATTGTAAGGTGGGAAAAGGTCATCCGGGGGAGGGGGGGGCACTCATTGAAGCCCTTGCCTTCGCATCATTACTGCGAAGCAAAGCATCACTACTGTTATCTTGCAAACTTTTTTTTATTCTTCTTCCGTATGAAAGTTTGGCGCTTAACTAGTCCCGCACCGTTTGTCCTAGACCCATGAATGAGGTGTCAAATCGTGCGGCTTAATCGGGAATGGGGTGGTATGACTTTTCTAAGGGGTGGGTGGTTAATTGCCCCTTGCCCCCGAAAAGTCCCATAGATTAACATTGAGGCCAACTTTTGACGGATTCTAGCGCAGAGAGGGAATCTTGTAGAAACGTTAAATTTACCACATTTGAAGAGGTTTGCGACCTGTGTCAGATGATACCCCACACGAGGGTATAAGTTTTACCCCCGGGGCAGGAGAGGTCCCCAAATTTGCCCCATTGACTTATAATGGGGAATTTATCGAATAATTAGTTTGTCGCAGACCCATGAATAAGGTGTCAAACCGTTCAGCTTATTCGGGAATGGGGTGTTGTGACTTTTCTGTCCTATTTTGGGGACCCAAAAAAGTGAGCGGAGCCGCAAACAACCAATCAGATTTTCCCTATTGACTTCAATGAGAAAATGTAAACAGCTGTAATTCTCACAGTAATAAAGCCAGAGCTCCCAAACTTGGCACCGTGGGTCACTGGGTGACTGCAGCCAAAATTTACAAAAAGTGGGTGGAGTCTACAACAGCCAATCAAATTTCAGCCATTCAATTAAATAGGAAAATTTTAAACTGCTGCCGCTCTTAGACGGTTAATGGCAGCCTCCTCAAAGTTGGCACAGTTGGTCACTGGGGGACTGGGATTAAAATTAAGAAAAGTGGGTGGAGCCAAAACCAACCAATCAGATTTCTTTGATTGGTTTTAATGGGAAAAATTAAGAAGGCTGCCATTCTCTCAGTATTGATGTCAGGGACCTTGAATATCACAAATGTGGTCGCTGGGGGTTTCCACTTCAAGTTTAGAAAAAGTGGGCGGAGCCACCAACAACCAATCAAATTTCATTCATTGATTTTCAATAGAAAAAAATAGAAATGCTGCCATTTTTACACATTAAATGACAGCATTCCCAAACTTTGGTATGTTAGTCACTGAGTGACTGTGGTTCACAATTAGGAAAAAAAGGGGCGGGGCAACAACAGCCAATCAGATTTGGGCCTGAGTTTTGCCACGGCAAGCACCACTCACATTTTCTTCAGGAAATGTACCTCTCTAGTTATTCCTATAATTGTGTTTTTTATCGAAAACAGATAAATCTGCCCCAGCTGTGCACAAATCCGCCTTGAACCAAACCTAACTAGGCACAACATACAGCTGCATATTTAGCAAAGAGTGAAAACAAAATTTAAAGTCTAATTAGCTGGTAGATTTTAAGAATTACTTACTGAGAGTTTTCTGAAGATAAATATGCCTTGAAATATATGCCTGTAGCAATGACTGGTTCCATTGCTGGTTCACATTAGCTATATAACTCCAAGGATCAAAATCCATTAAAAAATAATGAAATAAAAGCACTTTCATGGGAGCTGGGGACTTTGTTAATCACCTATCTCAGAGTAGCTGATAATGCTGTTTAGTAATATGGAACATGCTTCCAAATGTCTGCACTGGGATTGTTAGAACTGCCGTTACCAAACAAGCTGACGTTTACTGAAGCTAATTAAAAGGGAAATCACAACAAAATATTGCCGTTGTTTTAAGACTCATTTGCATTATTTGACTATTTACCTGATTAACCTTCATTGCTGATAGGTAAATGATTCCATTTAGAAGATAATAGAAAGGAATTTAGCATCAGTTAGGTGCTACTTTCATACTTTATAAGCTGATCAGATAGTCCCTTTCACAAAGGACATTTATACACAAGGTAATAGCTTATCTGGTTTAGTCAAACCCATGCACTTATCATTTTTCATACATGCCCCATAGTATAGGGGAGTCCTGGTCACCCAGTATAGATGTGTATATTATAATACATTAATCCAAACTAATGGGCTAGCATAATATGCAAGGACATTCTTTTAAAAATAAACATGTGATCAATTTATTTAGCACCACACCTCCTATGTAGTTTATTAGTTGCTAACCATTCAGCAAGTAGATTTTACTCAGGGATGAGTAAATCCAGGCCCAAAGTAAGGAAAGTTGTGGAAAACTGACCCTGCAACTATAGGATGTCAGTCTTGCATTACTATTTTTAGCACATGTTATTTTCACTGGTGTTCCTGCTGACAAAATAACTTTATTGCATAAGCATTCCCATGCCCATTCCGATTTGACTCCATGCCATAGTCTGTTCTACCAGACCAGAGAGACATTTTTAACTGCCCATTGTGTTGTATATCTACAGTATATCTGTTAGCAGACAAGTAGTCAGCCCGACACTTACTTTTTTCCTTAGGCAGGTGCGCGTTCTCCAATGGTCACTTTCCACTGGCAATATTGGTAGAGAAGTTAGAACAGCACCCAATGTTTTTCTGAATAAAAAATCCTTTATTGGTGCAGGGGCATTACATCAACGTTTCAGGTCGTGCAGGCTTTTATCAAGCTTTGATAAAAGGCCGAAAACTCTGACTAAGGTGAGGACCATCTCCCTTAGAATCAATTTTAATCAGATAATTTACCCTTTTCTCTGTAATAGAAAGGTACCTTGTACTTGATCTGAACTAAAATATAAAAAATTTTTTAAAAAATAGTGGTGAGCACAACTTTCCCTTGTTTGTTATAGTTTATACAGGAGCAGTGACCAGCTCCATGTTGTAGCTCCCACCCTTCCCAACTATAGTCAGGTGATCCCACTGGTGTCTAATAAAAGGGCAGCCAAGTATGGAGGTTTACTTTGAAAGCAGCAAGTTAAGTTGCAGGTAAAACCAAGTCCCTTTGTAAAATGTATAATGAAGCAATAGAATTCTTAATGAATCAGATAAAATTGAGCATAGGACTGGCCAGATATGGGATGACTTTGACGTAGTTGGCCAGCTTAAATATATTGCAATATATGGACAAACAATCCCTGTTTTGTTTAAAGGGTAAGGCATTTTTTAGTAGCAGTATGCACAAAATGTCGCTGTCTTAAATATATTGATAATGGGTTGAGTGCAGAGTAGTGATGGGCGAATTTATTCGCCAGGCGCGAATTCGCGGCGAATTTGGCGTTTCGCCGGGAGCGAATAAATTCGCGAAACGCCCGCGAAAATTCGCGGCAAAAATTCGCCGGCGTCAAATTTTTTTTTCGAAAAAACAGACGCCGGCGCCAAAAACGGGCGCCGGCGTCGAAAAACGGGCGCCGGCGTCATAAACGAGACGCCGGTGCCGTTTCGCGTATTTTTGGCCGTTTCGCGAATTTAGCGCGAAATTCGCTAATTTTTCGGCGAAGCGAAATGGCGCAAATTCGCCCATCACTAGTGCAGAGGACTCTTGTATTTAAAATATAAAAATGTCTTATTGGATCCTATGTAATGTTTACATTTTTTTTTTAGTAGACAAAGTCTACCAAAGTCATCCACATTATTGAAATATCCCTTATCTGTAAAAACCTAAGGTTCTGAGCATTCTGGATAACAGATACTAATCTGTAGCTAGATTAGTATAGATATTTGTAGGGAATTAGTGCAAAACCCTTGCATTTATTCCCTGTAAGCTGAGATCAAGCATAAAGCCTGTGTCTGTGTGCTGTAAGATGTTACTTAGCAACCAGCTGTTCAGTGCAGTAGGAAGTGACACAGCAGCTAGTGAGTGGCTGGCAGGAAGAGGAAGTCACAGAGACTGGCAAAAGAAGAAAGCCTGGCATAGAGAGCCGCATGGTGGACCAGAGAGCTACTGATGGGCCCAGAGAGCCGAGAGGCTGCACCAAAAGCATTCATTTGGATCAGGCTGGTACAGGGAAGCCAGATACTGGGCCTGGAAAGACAGAGAGTGTGAAAGGAATACAGACTGGAGGAACAACCAGCAGGAGATTCCTATCTGAGCATCCAAAGGGGCTGGTAATCGCATTCTATGCCTGAATATGCTGGATTCGCCTGAAGAGAGCTCTAAAGTATCCAAAGAGGATTTGTGAGTATCCTGGTTAAAGGGACAGTACCCAAAAGAGGTGCAGAAGATACAAAGACTGTTATTACTGTTATTATTATTGTTTTGCTTTTCTTAGTTAGGCAGACAGCTTGGCGCTAGCAAGTTAGTTAGTG
The DNA here is from genome assembly GCF_017654675.1 of Xenopus laevis. Taxonomy (NCBI): domain Eukaryota; kingdom Metazoa; phylum Chordata; class Amphibia; order Anura; family Pipidae; genus Xenopus; species Xenopus laevis. The sequence goes on from NC_054388.1 coordinate 74,829,819, forward strand.
AGGCCCTATTGCCACCGGTTAGGAGTGCTGCGTGTACTAGTTGGCCAGTTATATATATAAACCATTATTCAGTTTTACCAATACTGTGTGGGCATTATTATTTTGTTCCTAGTGGGGCCACCCGTAGGTGCATTCCCGGATCCCACTAGGTGGAGGCATTGCGCTAGTAAGTACCAGGTACCCAGCCTCTGCGGAGTGGCTCAGGTTTGTCCCATGCCATCAGGTAACGGGAGTGTAACACATACAAAGGGGTGTCAAAAGGGTTACATATATAATTATAGGGGGGCGTGGTTACCAGCTAGATGTGAGAGGACACAGATCAACTCAACTCAGCTCCAGTGGTCCCATACTGTGATACCTAAGCACTCCTAAATCTACCATCACAAACCCCAAAAGTCAAGATTGGCAACAACTGCCGCAAAGGTCACTCATGGAGCGTAACAAGGCACAAAGGAGGTGAGGAGCAGCAGAGGAGGTGGAGGAGGTGTAAAACTCGAAAGACGTGCACAAGGGGAAAAAAGATGGGGCTGAGGCCCTGCCTGAACCACCTATTTCATCGTCCAGTATACCTGCAGCTGAGCCAACACTCAGCACACATCTTGTGGCTGAAATTACGTCCACTTGAGATGTCAAAATGGGACTTATAACATCTGTCATGACAGATATTCATTATCCAACATGATATTCAAAAAATAAGGGAAAGGGCTATGGAACAGCAGATAAGCGATCAAGAGGATACTAGCTTACTACCGAGTAGGGATGTAGCGAACGGCAGAAAAAATGTTCGCGAACATATTCGCGAACTTGCGTCAAAAATGCGAACGGTTCGCGAACGTCGCAAACCCCATAGACTTCAATGGGAAGGCGAATTTTAAAAGCTAGAAAAGACATTTCTGGCCAGAAAAATGATTTTAAAGTTGTTTAAAGGGTGCAACGACCTGGACAGTGGCATGCCAGAGGGGGATCAAGGGCAAAAATGTATCTGAAAAATACATTGTTGACACAGCGCTGCGTTTTGTGCTGTAAAGGGCAGAAATCACACTACGTCACTCAGGTGATGTTTCTGGACACGGAATGTGAAAAAGCTCACACAGCTAGGTGGCACTTGGTTAAAGACTGGGCAAACAATGCCTGCAAGGGCAACGTATACAGTAGTGGGTACGGAATATATTATTGCTGCTGTAAAAACATCACTCAGGTGATGTTTACGGACACGGAATTATTATTGTTATTTAGACAGAATGTGAAAAAGCTCACACAGCTAGGTGGCACTTGCATACCTCCCAACTGTCCCTCTTTTGACCACTCAACCCCCTGTCCCTCTTTTGTACTGGAAAGTCCCTCTTTTCTCTGAACTGAACAGCCAGAAAAAAAACAGTTTTTAACTTAATTAGCTTTTGGCAGAGAGCTCAGAACAGCTAACTGGTGCAAATAAGATACTTTGTAACAATTTTGACTCTGGTTGGTGCTGGTAGTGGTGAACTACTAGGAGGAGCAGCACACCAGTCCCTCTTTTCTCTGAACTGAACAGCCAGAAAAAAAACAGTTTTTAACTTAATTAGCTTTTGGCAGAGAGCTCAGAACAGCTAACAGGTGCAAATAAGATACTTTGTAACAATTTTGACTCTGGTTGGTGCTGGTAGTGGTGAACTACTAGGAGGAGCAGCACACCAGTCCCACTCCCCAACACAGCTAGACTAATAGCACTGGGCTCTTATAGTAGCAAAGTAAAAAAACAAAAAAGAAAATAAAAGCAGTCCTTACAAGGACTATTGGGTTATTACAGCAGTCAGCAGATGAGATCAGAAGCAGTGCCCACAGCAGCTACATACAGAGCACTGCAGTAGAAGGTAGATTACTAGTCAGCAAAGCTAACTAACCTAAACTCACTGTCCCTCAAATCCCTGCAGAGTTCTGTCCCTACAATACAGAGCAGTATCAAGTAGATTACTAGCCAGCAAAGTTACTATCAACTGTCCCTCAAATCACTAAACAGCTCTCTCCCTACACTAGCTCTTCCAAGCACACACAGGCAGAATGAAAAAACGCTGCAGGGCTTCAGTTTATATATGGAAGGGGAGTGGTCCAGGGGGTGTGGGGGTGGTCCAGGAGGGAGAGCTTCCTGATTGGCTGCCATGTATCTGCTGCTCTGGGGTGAGAGGGCAAAAATAAGCGCCAGCTAAGGCGAACCCAAATTGGCGAACGTCGCGCGACGTTCGCGAACATACGGCGGACGCGAACGGTCGATGTTCGCGGGCGAACAGTCCGCGACATCCCTGCTACCGAGTCAAGTAAAAGAACTCGAAACAGTTGTTCAAGTGTGTCAAAACAAGGCAGGCAACCTCGACAACAGATTGAGGCATAATAATGTTAGGCTGCAGGGGTTCCCTGAATATGCAGAAGGTGAGTCCCCTAAAATTTTATTCAACAATGGCTGATCACGGTTTGGAGCAGACTCCCTCACAAAGACTTTTTCTGTAGAAAGTGCGGTCGCATTCCAACATGCTCTATACCTTCAGGGGCTCCAGCCCATCCCCTTATCACTAGACTGTTAAATTCCAGAGACAAAATTCTTTCCATGGCCTGATCTAAAGGCAGCTGCCATTTGAAAATGCTAACATTGCAATCTACCCATTCGAAGTCCAAAGGCAGCGAGCTAAATTAGAAAACGAAGAAAAATGTATTAAAATTTGTGTTATTTCTTTATAGAAAGAGAAGAAAAGGGAACATTAGGCTGTTCCCAAAAATAGCAGTGTAAACATTCTTCTTTATAAATTCAAACATTGAGTGTATAAACTGAAAAATATTTCAAGATTTTGCTTTCCTTTGAATCAGCTGGCATTCGTGACACTGCTCTTTCATGGTTTACATCTTATCTGTCTGACCGTTCCTTTAAAGTTGCCTTCTCTAACTCTACTTCTACTACTACTATTCTCTCTCTCTCTCTCTGACGGAGTTCCTCAAGGCTCTGTTCTAGGCCCGCTGCTGTTCTCTCTCTATACAATTTCGCTCAGAAAACATATTCAGTCGTTTGGACTTCAGTATCACCTTTATGCTGATGACACCCAACTCTACTTGTCTATTCCTGATCTTTCTAATTTTGTCCTTTCCCAAGTTACAGACTGTCTCTCTGCTGTCTCTTCCTGGATGTCACAGCTCCACCTGAAACTGAATCTTTCAAAAACAGAACTCATTATATTTCCACCAAGATCTTCCCCTGTCCCTCAGATATCACTCACAGTAAATAACACCACCTTTCATTCCACCACACAGGCATACTGCCTAAGAGTTATCCTAGACTCGCATCTGTCTTTTTCACCACACATTCAAACACTTGCAAAATCTTGTTGTATTCAACTGCGCAACATTGCCTGAATACGACCATATCTCAGTTCAGAATCAACTTAAACACTGATTCAGTAACTCATCATCAAACCAACAAGTCACCTTTCACAACTCCAATCTGTTCTAAATGCGGCTGCTAGACTCATTCATCTGTCTCACCGTTCTACATCAGCTGCTCCCATATGCATGTCCCTCCACTGGCTCCCAATCTCCTCTAGAATCAAATTCAAATTACTAACACTCACATTCGAGGACCTCAATAGTGAATCCCCTCCCTATAGTTCATCTCTGATCTTCCCCTTGCCTCTCCTCTCATCGCTTCTGCCCTTTCTCGTCTACAAGACTTCTCTCGGGCTTCTGCTTTTCTCTGGAACTCTCTGCCTCGAGCTGTCAGACTTTCTCCTTCTTTCCAAACTTTCAAGCTCTCCTCTCCACCTGTTTAAAGAAGCTTATTCAATGTACCTCAAAAACCACAAATTGTTTCTAAAATGTCTCAATTGTACCCTAACCTTTAGTTTGTAAACTCTAATTTGTAGGGCCCTCTATTCCTACTGTACTCTGTAACCCTTGAAATGCTACAGTGTTCGGCTGCCTAAACGCAATTTAGCATTTTAGTGAATTAGCATAGTGATAGCACATTTGCTCCTGGCAAAGTGGTGTGGAGTGTGACGGATCCTTCACAGGCGAAAATTCGCCCTTTAGTGAATTTGCCCTTATATTGCAGCTTTTCATTATTTAAGGGGTCAAAACAATATATGTGCAGAGTTATTCTATGAGATTTTGTCTGCAATGCCTTGATGTAAACGTTACTGAATTTTTCTTTATCTTGCACACCACCAATACTGCTGAACTTTAATAGGATTTTTTTTATCATAATTTTTGGTTCACTGCTTGTATAATTTCAAGGGTGGAGAGAGAACAACCTTGTCATTTCCCTGATTTGAGATACACTGGATACAGTCATTTCAACATTAACATCAAGCAATATTTCATTTTTTATAGGTTTGTTTAAAACCAAGGCTCTTGATGGCTTTTAGCTAAAAAATGCGTTTGGTTATCTCATTATTTTTATAGCCAGATTGCTTAAAACACAAAATGTTTTTATGCTGAGTAGATTAAGGCCACAATGTTTGACCTCTCAATCCCCTTGAACTAAATAGAAAAGTAAAACTGGCAAATAATATAAAAATACATATTTTATTATTTTATTCATTCTTTGTGCTAGTGCTAGTAATGACCAGGCAAAGAGCGGTAAGGTGGCAAAACCATCTTTAATACCCATTAACAATAAAAATTTAATTTTTCCCAATATAATATTTAATGCTGCACCACCTTCCTTTAAAGTAGAAGTCCAGGTTGTATTATATCTCTGCTTTGTTTAAACATCTTTAGAAGTTGTCTACAAAATAAGCCCGATTCAATAAGACAACGAGACACATCTAAACCCCTCCATAAACCTGCTTCTAGGGAATTTAATGTGTATACAGTATACATCAGAATATGTTAATTTAAGTACATTTGAGTAGACTTATTGTGGGTCAGTTTGGGTTAACAGAGATCACACAGAGGATCTTTGAACTTTAAGGGTTTGACCAAAAATATTTGATTATGTGGATAACAATTACTAAATTTTAGTATATGGGTAGATCTATAGACTGAGATGAGCAAGCCATAGTCAGACAGATCATAAGTTCACATGGAGCATACTGGACTGAATTGTCTGCTACAGCTAGGGTAAAGGCAAAATGCCAGCAAATAAAAATCAGGCCCCTCTCTCCTCATATTGCTTGTACTGACTGGCCTGTAATTCGCCTTTAAGACAGAAAATGCTGTGCCTGATTTGTTACAGTGCATATTAACAGGTAGATTACAGTCCTGTTAAGCACACATAAGGAGTGCATGGTGGCTTTTTTCACATCAGCAGAGAAAAAAGTTATATATGATGGTACGCTAAAGGCATAATACTGAAATGTGTGAATGCAATTTAATGCTTTCTACTTTGTGGCAAACGTTTGGGGAATTTCATGTTTTAGCATGATAATGCCTCTGTATGCAAAGGGAGGTCCACGCAAAATTATGGAAATGAAAAAAACTTGACTGACCTGCACACAGCCTTGACCTTAAACCAGCTGAACCCCAATGCAATGAATTGGCACACAAGGTATGAGCTAAATCTGATCAATCAGCATTGCTGCCCTACCTCAGTTACATTGTTGTGCTTAAATTGAAGCAAATCCTACCAAATGATTTCCTATATTTAGTGATAATCCTTCCTAGAAATTAGAGAGTATCAAGCACCAGCTGCATATTAATATCCTTAGTCTTGCTATGATATGTTGGACAGGAAGCTAATCAGATAGTTTTGACCATATAGTGTACCAGAAATGAAACCCAAACAAACCACAGTTGAGTTTAACCCAGTAAAAATAGGACCACGTGGAAGAAAAACAGTGTTTTTAAAAACAAAAGAAAATTTATTATGGATGAAAAAATAGATTAAAAAGCAATTTAAGATTTCGGTAGTAAGCAAAAAAATGTCAATGTGCCATAAAATTGCTTTCTTATATCTCTTAGATGTCAGTTTGATGAAATAGCAGTAATTTTACACCTATTTTATATCTCACATATAACAATGGTAAAATGGAAACGTTCTTGCAATAAATC